>NC_081520.1:26090146-26172646 GCF_030273125.1 Centropristis striata
ACACTTTCTCTTCTCCTCCTGCTGTCGCGTGCCCTCTCGGGAGGGCACACACACACACACACACACACACACACACACACACACACACACACACACACAGGTTGTTGTTAACGCCCAACACGCGGACAATTAACGCTCTTGAATCAGAGAGGAGGATCTGAGATACATATGTAAGTGTGTGTGTGTGTGTGTGTGTGTGTGTGTGTGTGTTGGGGGGGCAGCTGTATGATAATTACCCCCCCCCCCCCCCCCCCCCCCCCACTGAGCTCGACCTGTACCTGATATTACTGTACTGCAGGATGATCTCCAGATACTTTCAACTGAATGTGCATACAGTGATAATAATGTAGCATAGCATAATTAGGATAATGCAATAATAATTTATTTGAAGTATTGCATGACTACTTTACTGTTATATGTGAGTGTACTTAATAAATTGGGAGGACTCTGTAAAGTACATGTTTCTGTAGTCCAGGCTGCCTTTTATATATATATATGTATATATACATATATATATATAATTGCTGCAAGGCATTTCAATGTATTTATTTATTTATGATATGTAGGCTATATAAAAAGTAATATCTCTTGTCCTCAGATTATAGGAGCGCTCCTGTTGTTATTCCCTGTGAGCTGACAAACACACTGAAGCAGATTTATAAACAATAATCTGATTAATTTGCCTTGTTTTTAAATAAATTCTGCAGTTTTATTTTACTGTGTGAATTTTGGATTAATGAGAATAAAACAGAAACACTGCAGCTGAGCTTTCTGTTCAACTTTCTCCTGTGATTTCAGCAGCCCGAGTCACGTGACGCCAGGTAAACCGCGCGCGTGTGCACGTGTGCGTGTGTGTGTGTGAGAGACACTGTTGCTTCTTTTATTTGGCGCTCGCGACCCGCCTCGCCCTGTATTGTCATTATAATGAGGGCAGCGCGTGCCTCCGCTGGCCCTGACTTTAACCCCCCATACAGACCCCACCCACGGCACGCTTCACACACACACACACACACACACACACACACACACACACACACACACACACACAGGTCTGGAGAGAAACGGTGACAATAGAAGGAGTGTGTGTGTGTGTGTGTGCGTGTGTGCATGTGCGCGTGCGCTCTGGCGGCAGCACAAAGATTAATAATATGATATAAACCCACACACAGACTGTAAACAATGATTAAAACAATGAAGCAAAGTTGCCTCTGTCTGTCAAACAACAACAACAACAACAACAACAACAACAACAACAAACAGCAGCATCAACAGTGTACCCAGCAGTATTGAAGATAATTCAGTGTGGCATTTTAAAGAAATATAGCTTTAAAAGTTCAAGCACGACTCAGATTTTTTTATGACTTCTATTTTTATATATTCTATTCTACTAGTATTTGTATTTTATATATATATATATATATATATATATATATATATATATATATATATATATATATATTCTATTTTTATTTAATAATTATATATTTTAACTTAATGTATTTGATATATATGATTCTACCCGGATTTTTATTTTTATTATATATATTTATTTTTATTATTTTTATTAGGTATTATATATGTTTAATCCTATTCTTATTTTTTATTTTTTAATTATTATGTTATTCTATCTTTTTTTAAAATACTACAAATATTGTTTTATATTAATTAATTTATTCTATACTCATTTATTTTATAACATATTTTATTATATTCTTTTTATTTTACATCATGTTCTATTGTTATTTTTTAAATGACATATTTAATAAAAATCTCATTTTTTACATGATATAGTTTATTCTATTCTTACTTTTATGTTATATTATATATTTTATTCTATTTTTTGTTCAATACTATTTTTAGGTTATATTATATATTTATTATAATCTAATTTTTTACATTATATATTTTATTCTATTGTAATTTATTTAATATTTAATATTTTATTATTGAAATGTCTATTTTCTATGATATATTTATTCTAATCTTTTATTTTATTTTATATTACATATTTTATTCTGTTGATATTTTATTTTTTATGAAATATTTTATTCTATTTTGTAGGGCTCTATTTTAATTTTTTAAAATTGATTTGTTTTACCTTTCTGTATTATTTCAAGTTTCATCAGAAACATCAGTCTGTGTTTCTGTCTGTCAGCATCTGCAGCTTCACATTCACATTTATAACAATACACACACACACACACACACACACTACCTGCTCAGCACGTGCAGCGTCCGCTCCCTGGAGAGCATGAGGGGGGGAGACGCGTGCACAAAACACCAGGAAGCATCATCGCCATCAGAGACAATATGCACATATTCGATCGCGCGCCATCTGCTTATCGACCCCCCCCGGTCGTCAAAGACAGGCAAGCCACGCGCCCCCCGTACTCTGCCAGGGCAGGTGCGCGTACCCCTGTCTTCTGCACAAAGGCTCCGTCACTTCACTCCGTCACGCGCACGTCAAAGAACGCACGTGCCAAAAATACTAATTCAGCTTCTCATCAGAAAAATATTTTTTATTTTAGACTATTTGTTCACCCATAAAGTTGAATAATGTTGTTTTCACACACCACTAACTAACTAAATGGAATGGATTAAAAAGTACAATATTTTATATAGGCTAGATTAAAATGATATAGAATGGAAATACAAGTACAAATACCTCAATATTGTACTGAGTAAATGTACTTAGTTACTAGTTACTAGTCACGACTCATTTATTGGCCTTTTTTTTACGTCTTTTATTACAATCTGAAATAACTCTGAGATGTAGAAATATAGTGTGAGAAAATGGAGATAATCGAGTATTTTCAGAGTACTCCGAATAAAGTTTTTTCTGTGTTTGTGCCTTTTGTCCTGCGCACGTGTCCAAATGGTCTGAGAGGTGGCGGCACGAGCGTTTGTTGAGGTGTGAAACCACGCGGCTCGTGCCCGGGGAGCCCATGGGAAAGTCTCGTGAGGTGTGAACGGAGGGAGCGCGAGGAGGTGCCAACACCGACACCTGCACGGAGCATGCGCAGACCGCAGCGAGACAAACGGGAGATGACTGAGAGAATCCAAAACATTAAATATATATACACAACTAACATACCTGTTCACCTGTCAATCATGGCTAGTCTTAGTCCCGCCCCCTCGCACCAGTTCAGCCACAGAAACATTAAGACTTTTTTCATTTTTATTGATAAAAACCTATTTTTATAAAGCTGCACTTTGTCTTAAAATACATACAACTTGGAATTTACCTCTTAAATAAATTTACATAATTATTATCGTTTTAAATAAATATAGATTATCCACACATTTAAAAGGATTACACTAAATGTATGGGCCATTTATCAGCCTTTTAAATACAAATAAATGTTTTACAGTAGAACACATAAACTCAATATGTAGCTCACCTGCATATGTGTGTGTGTGTGTCTGCTGTTAGCATGTGGCTGCTGGAGGCAGATGGTCGCCTCGTAAAGCTCTCAGAGCTGCAGAGTTCCCAGCTTCACACCTCTGCAGCAGCTCGCCACTGTGGGAACGCTGACAGGAACACAAACCTTGTTCATGTGCACCAGGGACTGAAAGGAAACAGATAAATGTAATCAGTTATATAATAAAAACATTTAAATGTGAGCTGAAAACTGCTGCAGAGAGAAATCAAACACAGTTTATTAATAATATTAATACATTTATCATATGGACAATATCATTGGCCAATAGTAGATCATATCTGCATCTTTGTCTTTAACTCTTTTCTGATATGTGCCAATATTTTATTATAATTATTTTATAATAATAATAATTATTATTATTATGCATTATTTTTCCCCCATTATTTAAATGGTCAATAATTGACTGAAACAGATGTTTATTTAGTCATTTATTATTTATTTAAATGGTCATTGATTGATTCTGAAACTACAGTAATAGTGTCAAATTCATTTCTAATTTTTTTAATTTTTCTTTAATGGACATTCATTGACTGATAATGATCATACAGCACTGATGTTTGTTTATAAAAAATATTTTCCTCGCTTGAAGTTGGGGTGAAAGTTTTGGTGTGGATAAGAAGTTTAAATGAAACAACAAAACAAGTTATTAACAAGTCATGTTCAGTAATTAGGCTAAGCTATGGACTGACGTACCATTTATTATGCATTAAATTAATATACAAACAAAACAACAAACTGTGGGTAAAATTAAAAAAAAAATAGACAAAAATGTTTATATCATAATCTTCTGAACCAAACCACAAGAACTTGTATCATTGTTTTTTTATCAATATTAAAAGAGTGTTACTGTATATTTTATAATAAGAACATATATTAATAGTATAAAAATTATAAATATAAAAGTTTTGCTTGCTGCATGCTGGTGAATGTTGACCTAAACTTGTGTTTGGAGAAAGTGAGTTTAACATATTTATCAATAATGATATTATACAAATTTGACCTCCTCCTGGCTGAAAAAAGAGCCGTTAACTGACAGTTTTGGATTTTAGATAACAATGTTTATAAATCTGGTTAATACCCAAACACACACACACACACACACACACAGACACACACACACACACACACACACACACCGCCCCAGGCGTCCTTCAGGGTTTTGGCACGTGGTCGTCTGTCCGTTGAGGGGGGTCCTCGCGCCGCTTCTGTCACCTGACGGTTTGCAGGTAGGTGTGAAGCCCCGCCCCCTCTGCCCCGCGCCACTTGTTCTGTTTTCACGCGCTGCTGTTAAACGGCGTCATTAACATGACTGTAAGGGCGCGAGGTCACGCGCGTGCATGGTGCATACAGGCCATATTAACATGTTTACGCGCACATTAACTGTTGATATCAAAGAGATTCTGCAGCATGACGGGAAATCACATTAAATATTAACATTTAGTCAGCAGTGTTAATGAAATACTGTACACAGACTAATTATATACTTTTATACTTGAATATTATCATTTTATGCCAATATTTACATTTATTCTAGCCTTAGAGGAAAAATAGTAACTATTAAAACCACTTTAAGACAGATTTTGAATAGAAATCTTGATATTTTGGATTATCATTTTGGATTTATTTGACTTTTCTTGTGATTTCAGGTTCTTCAGTATATTACCAGAGTGTACTGATGATGTGTTATAGAATATAATAATATTTTAAAAAAAAATGATATTCCATCACTGGTGAGTACATGGCAAAACATTACGAATGTCTCTTAGGTCTTTTTTTATTTACTATATTTTTTTTAAACATAAAAGCACTCAAATGTAATTTGAGGTTAGAGATTATAACTCTGAATTTTCCTTTTAATTAATTATAATTTTCCACCAGTAGTGAACACACCAAAACTTACTTTTACTTTTTACCTTTTAATTTTCAATTTTAGAGAAATGGTGATGCTTTTTATTAAAAAGTAACAGGTTAAGACTACTTTTTCATCTCTAAGGTTTAACTTATTATATAATAATTGTAATATTCCTACATTGGTGAACTGATCTGAAGGAAACAGCAGCTGTGAAAGTTTCCAGCGTTTCTTTTCTTCTATCAGAAGTTATAATATCCACATAAACTTTAACAGCTTCTAATGAGCTTTTATTGAACTCTCTCTGAGCTCGCCGGTGGTCTTCTGACTTCTAACATCTCAATCTGTGAAAACAGGATTTTTAAAGTCTCTAAAACAAACAGCAGCATTAATCCTGAAGGTGATGAAGCTCTGATCTCTCAGCTGGAGCCCGAAGATCCTCTGAACCATTCATGTTTGTTTTAGAGTCTAAATCTGCAAACAGGGAAGAACAGCTTCAGCTTCTCTCTTCTGTTTCCAGGATTCACTTTACGAGCTCATAAGTCTGTTTTATTATTTGTAATACATTTTCAATAAAGAGTTTGGCAGGACTGTTTGTGTGAGGGTGTGGATATTTATTTAAGTGGCTTGCAAAAGTATTCATACCACTTTACATGAGAAATCATGGTCAATATAATTTGGCCTTTTTAAAAAGAATTTGCAGTTTTTTTAATGTCCAGTTACTCAGATTGTGAGGTCGGCCAGCTCTAAGCAGATTTAAACAAGTGCCATACTCCTTCCATTCCTTAATGATGGTTTATCTGAACTCTGTGGGATGTCCAGGTAGTTGACATTTCTTTGTAGCCATCTCCTGACTTAATACTTTTCAATGATCTTTTCTCTGAGTTGCTAGGAGCATTCTTCTGTCTTCTTATACTACGATCACATGACACATAAACTGCACTCTGGTGATCTCTATTTCACTGAGACACTGCTGCATCAACTAGCTAGAACTTTGTTGAATTAGGACAGTTACTTGAAAGGGTATGAATACTTATGCAATCATTTATTTTACATTATATATTTATAATTAATTGATACTTTGTAAAAATCTGTTTCCACTTTGATATTAAAGATGGGGTTTTTTTTTTGCAAATTCTTTTAAAAAAGGCCAAATTATATTGACCATGATTTCATGTGTAAAAGCAACAAAAGGGTGAAACTTCCAAAGGGTATGAATACTTTTGCAAGCCACTGTATATATAGTATATTATTATTTATCCAGCAGAGGCTCATTTCTACATTCTTCACTGATAAACCTGGTTTTCTAAAGTTTTTTTCACAAGTTTGCTTTGGTTGAAACTCCAGAAAAATAAAAGATAAAAGTGGAAATTATCAAAATAATAATAAAAAATATATTCCTTACCTTGAGGCAACATCTCACTTTAGTTTTCCGAATTATGACATTCAAAGTCAGAATTATGGGACAAAAAGCAAGAAAAGAAAAAAAATGAGTAATAAAACTGAAGATTGAGACGTAAAGTAAGTCTTTAAGTCAAAAAGTGAGACAATAACTGAATCTATCATTTTCATATCTTACTCTCTAAATTAAGAAGTCTTCATTTAAATGCATTTTGTCAAAAAAGTAAGAATAATTCTGGCATTTTACTTTATCTCTTACTTTTTACAAGAAGCCTTAATTTAAATTGGATAATAACTATTTTTCCGCTTTTATCATACTTTTTTACTTAAGAGTCAAATTTTTTTTAGAAAATTTAAAAAAAGTAAGATTACAAACCTGTTAAGTCGTAATTTTAATTATTTTAGTTCACAGACTAAATCTTTTAATCTATCTTTTTAGCTTACAAAGTCAGATTTTTGATTTTCTAAGTTACATAGTAAAAATAAAATCAGGCTACGTTAAAAACAAAGGTATAAAAAAAGTTTAGTTTTTTTAAATATTTAATATTTTATTTAAAATATTTATTTAATTTATTTTATATTTAAAATATTAGGCAATTATTAGGTAACATTTTAGCTTCAGTGATGGAAACAAACCAGCTCACAAAGTTAAAAAGTAAAAGATTCAAAATTTATAGTGTCAAAGTTCTGACAAACTGAAACACTGAAACTCCATGTAAAAATTTCATGACAATAAAGTCATTAAATATAACAAGTCAGAATTTTGCGGTAAAATATTTACCTGCCACATTTGTGTTTATTTTTGTTTTGCCTCAGAGGTGTTAACTGAGCCGACACCTTCAGCAGAGAGAGAAGAAAACAGATTTAGTGGGTTCAGCTCTGCAGGGTTTCAGCTCTGCAGATTCCTGAGGTTTGGCCTCACTTTGTTTCCATTAATTGTGCTACAGTTTTTTCCTTTAAACTCTTAAAAACGGTTTGTTTTCCAGCTGCATGTGTTATGCGTTATATTAATCAAGGTAACGGTGCGTTTTATTTGGTCGCCTGTCAGTGACGTCATATCCTGTTTGTACGGAGCGCTGTGGTTTTTTAACAGAAGCTGCAGAAATGAGACTCTCAGGTCTCTAAACTCAGAGACCGAAGAAAACCAGCTCTCCTGACTAAAGCTAGTTCTTGATGTTTTTAAGGCAAATACAAACTCTACAAGACCCTGCAAGAGAACACATTTCTCTGTTCTTAACTGTATATTTTGGCAGAAAATTTTTTTGTGTGGTTTCCAACAACTATTGAGTGATTGATCAGAAATTTGGATTTGAATTTTAGGTGTTGTGCAGTGGGAGAAGTTCTCACAAGTTCTGCACTTGAGTTTCTTGTGAAGTAGGAAATGTAGTGGCCAGAACTAACTTTCTTGTTCTTGCCACCTTGAAAAAAAGAACACATTTCTTTGTTCTTATGTGCTGAAATAGACAAGTGATTATTGGAAATTATTTGGCATTATACGTTTGTTTCAAGCGGAAACTGGACAGAAGTGAAGCATCGTAAACAGTGAAGGAAAACCTGAAGTAACCTGAGCAGCAATAAAAACTATTAACATGATTTATATTACTGGAAACATGGAGCACAAAGATTCCACCAGTGAGAGTCGAAAACATTCACAAGAAAACATGAAATAAGTGAAAACAGCATGTTGGTTTGTTTGTTTTATTGAGGAAGTCGATCAACATGAGTCACAGAATCTCCAACAAACACATGAAGAACGGCAGCTGAGCACCTCCTCTCTCTGGATGGCTGTTTTCTCTCCGGAGGAACGCGACGACAGAAATATCTCAAAAATAATAAAAAAAACAAAGATCAATCCACCGGGGTTGGGGGGGGGGGGGGGTCCAACGATAAAAACACGTCTGAGTAATAAATATTGTATGTTTTTATAGAGAGATTATGATTTCTAGTTTATCTAACAACGCCCTTAAAAGGTACAGCGCAACAATTTACATGAAATAATCTCCGTTTGATGAACAGAATGCGACAAAAACTGACTCTTGGCCTGTCCACTGATATCTGTGTAAAAGACTATGGACGTTTCTTCAGGTAAATTCAGAGGATGTGACGTTTATGTTCACTGCCTCTCTTCAGCTCCCCCGATAACCTAACGTTAGCTTAGCATAGGAGTTACCAACAAACGACCTGCAGACACCAGAAAGTCTACATTAGTAATTCCTTTCCAACAGCCACGAATTTCTACAATCCCAAAACGATGCAAAGCAGTCACAGCCAACTACCCTGAGCTAAACTAAGCTAAGCTAAGGTTAGCCAGCTAGCTGAAACTAAGCTGCTCTGCATGGTGTTTAGGGACGGGTACTGAACTCGATACTTTTAAGGGTACCGACAGAATTCTGTTGCTACTATCAAGTCCTGATTCACGTGAAATCAATCGGTACCTGAGAGCATCTGGTTGAAACAGGAATCATTGTTTTAAAGCACGTTAGCCGAATGTTTTGAAACAAAATCTATGCTGAAAGTTATCGGACACATTTGCTGCTACAATTTTGTTATTATGAAGAGAGTAAAGTACAGAAAAAAGATACCAAATTCCAGGTAACTGTATTAGTACCTGCATCGGTTCATGTAAACAGTACCAAAATGCTGTAGATTGCTTCGTAGTGTTTGCTGATCAAGTCATTTGAAAAAAAGCAAGCTAATAAGTATCAATAAGATGATACATGAACTTGAGGCCAGTCGGTCATGTTCAGTCTGTCGTGTCATGTCGTTGCTCGTGTCTTGCACTTCTCGCTAATGTCTGCAGACTGACTGCATTTCACAAAATGTCCAGCGGTGTCAGTAATAAGGACATTTTAAAGTTACACATTGTACCTTTAATGCTGCAACAAACGCTCACTATAGCAATAAATGTGGATCAATCCACCGCTTAAAATAGCCCCACAACAAATGCACTATTTCATCCTGTTTGTTTTATAAAAACTCTCTACTTTACTAAAAAATGAAACTATATATTTGTGTTTTTAAAGATTTAGTCAGGATTTAGAGTGACAGATGGAGGGACTTTGGGAATCTGTGGACGATAATAAACTGATCGTTTGATGTGAAAATGGGAGATCAGAACTAAAGAGACTGTATCCTTCATGATGCTCCTCAGCGGCTCAGCTGCCGGTCCAGTCTTCACTATGGCAACCAGCCGGGGCAGTTACCTGTCCACGTCGCCGCCACAGCACTGGACAAGCCGACCGTCTGACATATTGAATAAACTCTTAAGAATACTATTTATTGTTTATCTTTATTTCTTATAAACAATATCCATTATTTTATCTCCAGCAGCCTGTCAGCACACACGCAGAGGAATAGAAAATAAAATTAAATACACATTCTGCAGGTGTGGTACAGGACAGAGCGCTGATCTCAGGTCAGATCCTGCGAGCGGCGAGGCCGACCAGAGTCGGAGGGCTAATCTCAGACCCGCCTCCAGACCGCCAACAACAAGAGTTCATCCTGACCTGGATCCTCTGCCACTAGTCTTTTTTTTTAACCAATCAGCAGCTTGATGACCAAAGGGATGGGGCCGCTGATGCCCTGCCTCCAAAAAAAACAGGAAGTGCCTCTCATTGGTGCAGAGGACGGACAATGTTCCAGCACCGCAGACCCGCCCACTGAGACGTGATTGGTTACGGGGCCCGCTCCCCTCCCCCTCTCTCCTCTGGCCCCTCGCCTCAATGCAGATGGCAAGCAGGGCTGTGATTGGTGAAAGTGTGAGAGGGGGGCGGGGCTCACTGCTGTTTGGAGCGCCAGAACCGCGAGGCGATGGTGCCGAGAGAGAGTCCCTGTTTCTTCTGCTGTGAGAGCTCGGCCAGACGCTGCTCCTCCTCCTGACGGACACACGGACGGACCAATCAGATCACTTCATTCAGAAACATCCAGGTCAACCAGGGTGCGTTTGATTCGTCCTCCTACCTGCGCCAGCTGAGCCTGTCTGCGCTTAAACGCCTCGATCGGGTCGTCCTCCAGAGCGTAGTTCTCCAACACAGAGCGCACGTCGTCCACGCCGCTCAGTGCGATCGCTGCCGGGAGGAGGAGGAGAATGGAGGAGGAGAAGGAGGGAAGTGGAGGAGGGAGAGGGAGAAGGAGGAAGAGGGAGGAGAGAAGAGGAGGAGGAAGAGGGAGGAGGAGGAGGAGGAAGAGGGAGGAGGTGAATAAAGAGGAGGGAGGATGGAGAGGAGTAGGTAGACGGGTGAGGAGGGTGAGAGAGAAGAGGGAGAGAAGGAGAAGAAGAAAACGAAGTAGGGTGGAGGAGAAGAAGGAGGAGGGAGTGGAAGAGTTTGGGTGGGAGGAGAAGGGGAAAGAAGAGAAAGAGGAAGACGTGAAGGAGGAAGGAGGACAAAGAAGAAGATTACGAAGAAAGAAGAGGAGGTGGAAGACGAGAAGGAGAAAGAAGAGGACAAGTAAAGAGAAGAGTAAAGTTAAACAGTGAGCTTGGTTAAAATAAATACAAAGTCAGAGCACTCTCTCTGGTGGATGGATGGATGATAGAAATAGTGGGTCTGCCTGTGAGACTTTTATTTTGGCGTCTTACTCTTGAGGAAGTTGGCAAGGTCGTAGAGCGTTCTGTCCTCAGAGTTCCCGTCCCATTTCTTCAGAGCCATTCCGTTGAACGGCTGCAGGCTGAACGGCCTCCCGCTTACAGTCCACCACGATCACTTTACTGGTGTCCCGGTTCAAACAGGACACGTCCTGGACAGACACAGAGACACGGAGACACAGGGACATGACTCAGAGGTCTCAAGTCTGACTCATATTTATTCTGCTACATATCAAATGACTTATTTTTAAAATCACAGAAAAAATAAATAAAAAGACACTTCTGTTTGTTTTTAATAGTCCTCTGTTGACCTTTTTAAGGGAAAATCAAACACAACTTTATTATCTTAATGACTCTTAATATTCAAATTAAAACACACAAAACACACACACACTTTCTCTGCATGCTCCAGCTGGTGACTATTAGCGTGTGCGTGTGTGTGTGTGTGTGTGTGTGTGAGACAGATGGAGAGGGACGCTGCTCGTTGTCTCCATCACCACGCTCATCTGGTGCCCACCCCCCACTGTGTTGGTACTGTGTGTGTGTGTGTGTGTGTGTGTGTGTGTGTAAACCCCAGCGGACACATTTGTCCATCCTCCCCACAACCAATGAATAAATGGCATCTGTCTTCATTTAGTGTGTGTTTGCATGTGTGTGTGTGTGTGTGTGTGTGTGTGTGTGCGTGCACAATGCAGACACACACGCACAGTTATACAATAATGGTATTTAAGTACATTCTGCTTAAGTTCTCACTTAAAATAGTTTAGTGTTTAATTAAAAACTTATCACTGAATTCAAATATAAACATTATGTCACTTTTCACTCGTCATTCTCTTTCAGCCGATCACAACAAAGCACACAGAAACATAATCTGTACATAATACCTCTGACAAGGAGGAAGAGAGGTGGAGGGAAAGTTGAAGAGGAGGAGAGGGAGGAGAAATAGGAGGAACAAGTAGGAACAAGTAGGAACAAGTAGGAAGAAGAAGAAGAAGAAGAAGAAGAAGAAGAAGAAGAAGAAGAAGAAGAAGAAGAAGAAGAAGAAGAAGAAGAAGAAGAAGAAGAAGAAGAAGAAGAAGAAGAAGAAGAAGAAGAAGAAGAAGAAGAAGAAGAAGAAGAAGAAGAAGAAGAAGAAGAAGAAGAAGAAGAAGAAGAAGAAGAAGAAGAAGAAGAAGAAGAAGAAGAAGAAGAAGAAGAAGAAGAAGAAGAGTAGATGAGAAGGAGGACAACAAGGAGCAAGGGGAGAAAAGAGAAGGAAGAGGAGGAAGAAGAAAGGGAGCAGGTGGAGGACATATAGGGGGAAGGAGGAAAAACAGGGAGGAAGAAGAGGAGTACAAAGAGGAGCAAGAGGAGAAAAAAGAGGAGGAGAAGGAGAAGGAAAAAAAGACGAAGAAGGGGTATGGGAAGAAGAGGAAAAGAGGAGGAAGAAGATTACTTCACCTGAGCACTTGAGATGTTGTCAGACTTTATAAAAACAATTGCAGTTTTACAACCAGATGTAGTTTTCTTTTACTTTTTAATGCTTTTCACAGAGGACATGTTCAACGTGAAAACTGTCCTTACTCCCCCTGAATCATAAATGAGAGCAGAATTAAAGCTGCAGTTTGCAGTTTTCTGGGAGTAGCTGGATTCTCTGTATCACAACATCAACTTGAATCTATCTCAACAGGTTCCCAGTAATGTGTTTGAGACAAATGTACACAACATTTGTTTCTGTTTTATTCTGAAACTCTACATGAATGTCTGTCCTATTTTTTCTGACTCTGAGACGACATACTGTGACTCAAGGTTTTGGTCGTTCTGCTTGGGTTAGAAAAAACATTAACTGTTGTCTGTGTCTGAGGTCACACTCTCTTTTAGACTTTCTATTTTAGGGGTTTTCTTTGAAGTCCTTACTGTTGCTACCAATGCTACAAAAGCAACCTTTTCTGCAGGATTTTGGACCATTAAATCAGACTTTCACCTTCTGAAGACATGTGAATCTCTCTCTGAAAATTACATTTAACTGACCAAGAGGAGGTGCAGGAGTTACTAATTTCCTCTCAGAACACCTGAATTACAACATGTGGTTAAGTTATTTTGGAATTCCTGCCTTACGATAAAAAAAAATCAATGCCTTCCCCAACTATAGAAACTAGGGATGCTCCGATCAATCGGCCGATATGGATCGGTGATCGGTGGCTCTCAAAGTGTCGATCAGAAAAGCTGATTGCGCGTGCATATACATATACATATATATATATTTATTTATTTTTTATACTAGACTATTTTTTTCCGCGTGACGTAAATTATATGAGACTGTTTTTCTGCTCTCATCATGAATGAAGCTGGCAGCATGACTTCCCCGGTCTGGAATTTTTTCACAGTTTCCGAAAAAGTTGTAAAACTCGCTGTTTGCAAGACATGCGACGCCGAAATTCCAAGAGGTGGTAACCAACAAGAACAATTTAATACAACTAACCTTATCCGACATTTGAGAACGTGCCACACAACAGAATACGGCGAGTATGAGAAACAAGCCCAGGCAAAACAAATCCCAAAGACACCCGTCATTCAGCTCACCGTAAGTGAAACATTTAGATGCCAGGAGCCTTACAGCAGGGACAGTAAAAGGTGGAGGGATATAACAACAAAGCTTATGGAATTCAATGGTAAAGGCAGTAAGTGGCAAGTGGCAGTAAACTGCATGCCTCTTTTTGTTTAAAATGATTTTGAAGCCTTTTTTGCCTCACTTGGGGAGTAAGGCAAGTGAATTAACTAAATCTTATTTATTTTTATTTTATTTCATCTATTGCTCTTGACAGGGCATGTAATGTTTACACAAATAAAAAGCTGATTGTGGTACATAAAGATCTGTATTGTATTTATTACTTACTTTAGAACATGTTTATGTATAATGTTATGTTTATATGGTTTTAACACTTTAGGTGGTGCACAAGGCTAGATTGCAAATACAGGAAATTGAGGATTATTATTAATCTCCCATCGACTCTGTGATCAGTGATTGGTATCGGCAGATTTATGATTCCTGTGATCGTTGATCGGAGCATCCCTAATTGCAACACATAGATTTAATACATACATGTGACAAACACGAGATATATTCCACCGACAATGAGCATCAAACTCTGCAGGAAAGCTGCTTCAGTTTGTCACGTTGTTATGTTGTTTTTTTAAAGACGTGTTAATAAATGCAGCTGTTGCAGGACAGTGGCTGGCCTGCAGTCTTTTAAACACACAGAGTTCCATCAATGAAAGGTCATGCACCGACAACTTCTCTCTCCGCCTCTGTGAATGGCTGAATTTGTATGAAAATGCCACTCGTCAAATCTGCTGTGTGATGTTATTGGCAGGAGCCATCTGTGGCTGCAGCCTCCGTTTGAAGATTCATAATAGAAACGACATCTAATGCTGTGAAGAGCAGCAAGAACACAAGAACACAAGCCTCGAAAGAAATCTGCAGCGCATCTAAAGCGGCTGGTTTTCTCAGGGTAGAACCTCTAATGCATAAATAAATAAAGACATGATTTTTTCATCGTCTCCTGCCATAAAAAGTAAAACATGGGGGAGAGGGGGGAATCCCGCTCTCTGCACATGTACAGCAGGACGGAGTAAAAACAACAAAGTTTAAAGGAAGACATTTAATCCAACTGTTGTGTTGCGCTTCTTCACCAGGCAACAGCTGACAAACAATAAGACGTCTGCCACTCAGATGCAGGGCAGCAAACAATAGCTGCAAATTGGTCAGGTTTACGAGGCTGAGGAAGGCTCAGGAGGAATTAATGGGATTAAACCATAAACACGTTGTTGTTACAACATTCCTCGTGCGATATCAGACCGTCACCGTCAGACCGACACGCTGCCGTCTCAACACATTGAAATATAATGAAGACAGAACACAGCTGTTAACAGATCACATGCTATCGGTCAGTTTTTATTATGCTGTCTGTCACAGACGAGGTTAGAGTCCTCCAGAGTGTGGGAGTTACCAAAATAACACCTTTTAAGATTTGATTGCATTCTCCACACAGTTTGGAAGACCTCTCCTTCTATAATGTGCAGAGTGCCCTCGCCTCTCTGCTCCAACACTTCATTGCTGCCAAAATAACTTGGCAAATAACTTAGAATCTGAGAAGTGATTCAGAAACATTAAAGGGCAGTTTTCTGCTCAGCGTGTTTCCATGTGTTCTACAGTTCTACTGTTTGTATGAAACACATTGAGTGAAGTCTGACACATGCCCTTGAGTGATAGGAGTCAGAGTCGAGTTTGAAAAAGACAGAAATTTGGAGGTGTTGAGTTATAAAGACTTCTGTGGTTACAAACGAGTCATGTTGAAGATATGTCTGGAGATAAAACAGACAATTAAGATTCCCTTATCAGTCCGACAGGGAAATTCAACCTCTGCATTTAACCCATCCTTTTTTTTTTTTTTTTTGAACACTCAATGTCCAACAACTGATCTCACATCACAAACAGCAGTTTGATCAGGCCTGACCAGTAAGACCAGGACATAATAACCTTTAAATATCATCACCTCCAAATGTTTCCTTTTGTGCTTAGAAGTAAGAGTGCCTCCCTGAAATGCTCACAGTAGATCTACAAAAGCACGACATATGTCATCACATGCATTTTGGAACTCAACAACAATGTAGTTCATGCTTCTTAATGATTCAAACAACTTGTTGAGATCTAGAAATGTGTTCAAATTTTCATTTCCACTTTTCATGCTGACATCACGAGGGCTAAAACGATAAACTCCTTGATATGACTATATTCTGTTCAGAGTGGAAAAGCCTCTGAAGCAGCATTTTACTTCTTTCATTTTGAACACTTGAAGCTGCTCCACTGTGAGCAGGTTGTGTTTGTGTGCTTGTATGCTGCAAACTTTACATGTTGTAGTTTCTTTGAGGTTTGAACTGCCCTGTATGACAGTATTTGGATTATAATGGTAGATGGCAGAAAATGCACATCCATAAAACAACATTAACCAACTTTCTCCTGACATATGTAGCACTAAGTCTCATCGGCATATGGAGCATTAATAACTCTCTCTTAGCATCTGTTGCTGTCTTGGCGTTATGGAGATGAGATGATAAGTGTGTCTTCTTTCTGGGAAGTAGGTTAACCAGCTCCTTAAAACCTCCAGACTGCTCGTCAATAAAAACCCAGAGATGACAGTTGGAGAGAGACAGAAGGAAGAAGAGGAGGAGGAGGAGGGAGGGGGGGTAGAGAGAGGGAGGGAGAAACATGAAGGAGGGAGTCAAAGAAATGGAGCAAAGGAACTGAGAGAGGAGGGAAGGAAAGGAAAGAAAGAAGGGAGGGAGGTGAGATAAGAGGAAGAGGAAGAGGCGAGGGGAGAGAGGGGGAGGAGGCAGAAGGTTAATGAGGCCTGAGAGGAGACAGAGGGGAGGAGGAGGGAGTGAAGGAGCAGGAGGAGGGAGGGCTACTATGGGGAGGAGGAGGAGGAGGAATCAATGTCTGCAGCAGAAGGCCACGGAGAGCCGACACGGGGGTTAACGTGTGAGTTTACAGGTGTTTTATCAAGTTTATTTATTAAATGAAGACAAAAAAACTATATTAAATTACTTAATGAAATATCCAATAAATAATAAACAGGAAACGTGATTCTTTGGTCAGTTATTAAACTGTTCAGAGAGGAGAGTGATGTCATGCAGAGTATCTGGAAGTGTTTATCATCATTTACAGCATCTCAATAAGTTAAAATATCATAGAAAAGTTTATTCATGTCAGTAATTCATTTCAAAAAGTGGAAATAACACTTTATATAGATCTATTACAAACAAAAGTAAACATTTCATGTCTTAATTTATTTAATTTCTTCTAATTTGAATGAGTATGGCTTACATTTATGAAGACCTAAAATTCAGTGCCTCAAAAAATTTGATGAAATTTCAAAAAGTATGTTTAATATTTAAATGTTGGCCTCTTAAAAGTATGTCCATTTATATGATTCAATACTTGGTTGGGGCTATTTGACTTGAATTACCGGAAATTGACTTTTCCATCATATTCTAATTTATTGAGATGCATCTGTATAGGCATATATTTTATGATCACTGTAAAACTTTAAAACAGAAAAATCTACAACCAATAAAAACAATGTTACAATATTAGGCTAAAAAATGTGCAGACAGAGAGAGATGTGGCAATGACAACTGCACGTCTGCAGAAAAACAGTAATGTCACTGCGTACCTTGACATGGTGCCCCTCCATGTAGTGTGTAGCATCTCTGAAGAGACGATACATGACGAAGCCCTGAGGGTCGATGCTGTCAATCAGAGGATACGCCGTCTGCACACACATAACATCATCATTGCCATAGTTTTGCATTATATTCATTTTTATTTATCTTTGTATCAGTTTTATCTAGTTTTAAGTCATTTTATTGTTATCACTATCTATTCTTGTCTTCTTCTTCTTATCTAATTTATAATGTATTTTTACTACAATAACTCTTCTGAAATGTTTATTTTCTTACATTTTTTTAAATTACATTTGAATCTTTTTTTTTAATTGATTTTGTGCATCAGTCTCTAGTTTTTAAACTGCTTTCGTCTTTTCTCAGTTATTTTCTGTCTTCACTTGTTCTGTCGATCATCTGTGAAGCACCTCGACCTGCACTAATCTGTTTGTAATAAAGCTTGATTTATGGATAACACATTGTAAAATTGTAATATCAAATCAAATTAAACCAACTGTTCTAACTTTTTTTCCTCATTTTGACTCAAATTCTGATGACTCAGCTAAAAGATTTGAGCTTCTTTATTATGAGAATCTGATGTTTTTCTGGTATATGTGGAGAGAATAATGTGGAGATTCATCAATAAAATCTTATAATAATTAACAAGCAATAGACAAATTAGTAAGTGCAGTTTGTGCTGCAGGACTGACTGTGTGTCTGTGTTTTTTGTGCGTTTGTTGTGACTGTAAACAAGTCGACACACTTCACACACAAACAGAGCAGAAAGCTGCCTGACGACTCTGTTAGCATCTGAAAGGACGGGGCAGAACCAGCGACCACGAGTAGACAGAAACACTTCACTGTGTTTATTACAAACAGCCGGACACACAACATGTCCTCACTCTTTAAAGGCTTGAAACAAACACACTGTAACATGTTCATCAGGCAGCAGCAGTGTTTGTGCGCTTAGCTATGCTAACTGGCTGCAGCTTTGATCTTCTCATTCAGCTTCTGGAAACGCTGCTTAGAAGAGTATTTTCCAAAATGTTGAACTCCTCCCTGAACAAAACGACCTCGTTAATGTTAAATAACATCAAATTAAACCTGCTGCAGTTTACTTTCTTCGGAAACTTGGTAATAAAAAATCACTTTTGTGTGACTGAGATCAGCTTTATTTTCAGAAATTAAAACTAAATTAAAACGCAGGGCGCTCGTTAAATCGTTAACATGTTATTTAACGAGTCTTAAAGTAAGAGTTTCCTCTAGCGGCTCTCTGTGAAGTAAGCAGCTGCACATAGAACAGAAACAACAAATCTGATCGGATCAAACAGCCGTCAGCTCACATCAGCATGACACAGAAACCTCTCAGGGCTTTTTTAGTGATAAACAAAACTTTAGATTAAGAGGCCAGTGAGTGTGTGTGCACCTCACCATGCCGGTCTCTGCAGTGAAGATGACGATCTCGTAGAGTGGTGCGAGCTGCTGGAACAGGTAGTCGATGCCCGGACGCTTCTTAAACCTCCAACCGGTGGACAACTGAAACAAGAAACCTAAGTATGTTTTCTTTAAGAAATTGTCAAATATGCACCGTTTATCACAGAAAGTAAACATAGTAAAAACAGGCATTATAGTCACTGTGAAGACATGATTGATTCTGCTGTGATCAACGGTCACGTGACATATTCACTGAAAATCTGTTTACACAGAGCAGAGAGGAGAGGACAGGAGAGGATGTTTACACAGAGCAGAGAGGAGAGGACATGAGAGGCTGGAAACATACAAACAGGAGAAAATTTATTTTGTACATTTTTAAGTAAAATGCATCGATCTTGTGCACTTTCAGAGCTAAATGAGAGCAAACAACTCACATAATATTTTCACAGTCAGGAGATACCGTCACATAGAATCTTTGTTATCCTACTTGTTACGATGCTGCTGTTAGCTGGCTGGGGGGAGTCCGGGGGCATGCCCTCGGAGGAGGCCACCACAGTCTAGGTAATTTATGGGAAACACTGGCGCACGTGTGTTTGTGTGCGAGCATCGGGGTGAAGCTTCGCCACATGGACTACATAGATCAGACGAGAATTGTAAACGTGCAACCATGTAGAGTCAAAAATGGCACGCTGTCATGTAAATAGGACAAGATATATAGGATGGCAACCTTAAATGACTTATTTTGTGATATGGCGCAACATAGAAAATAAAATTAACTTGATCGTCAAGAGGGGCGGATGGTGCTGTTGGGGGGGGTGGGGGGGTGATCGCTGATAACTAAGATAACGGCTGATATTGTGCATTTTTGCTGGACTGAAAATGGACATTTTTAATGGTGGAATTATGCACTGATTTTGTACCTCTGCCTGTGTGTGTGTGGCAGAAGATACAGTTATTGTTTAGTTCCACTCTGTCGCTCAGAGGTCGTGACCTTTCCCACTCAGGTCGGCTCCTGTTTGCTGCTGTGTGTGTGTGTGTGTGTGTGGGCAGGGGTGAGTGAATTGAAAAGTTTTCTTTAGTTTCTGTGTTTGATGATCTGCAGCTGTGATTACAGCTATAAAATGTTGGTGACAGTTGAAGAAGAGGGAAGAAACAGAGAGGGCTTGTGTTTATACAAGAAGAACAGAAACACATAATCATGGTGGGTAAAAGTGTGTGTGTGTGTGTGTGTGTGTGTGTGTGTGTGTGTGTGTGTGGCAGGAAGGAGGGTTCAAGTAGTAGGGCAGGTGAACCTACTTGTCTGTGCGTGTTTGTCTGTTTTAACAGGCAGCAGGTGTCGGGTTACGGCTGCTGCACACCTGTCAGGTAGGTGGACAGAGTGCATGCGTGTGTGTGTGTGTGTGCATCTCAGCAGACAAGACAAGTCGACAGGTGGTGGGACACACCTCTGACACACACTCCTTGTCCTCCACCTGTCCCATAAAACCATTAACCCCCAACTCCAACTTCTGTTTGTTCTACAATACAAAGGTGTCAATAATTAATATTTTATATATAAAGTTTTACTGATTATGCAGGTGCATCTCAATAAATTAGAATATGATGGAAAAGTCAATTTCCAGTAGTTCAATAACCCCAACCAAATATTGAGTCATATATATGGACATACTTTTCAGAGGCCAACATTTCAATATTAAACATACTTTTTAAAATTGGTCTTTTGTAATATTCATTTTTTTCAAGACACTGAATTTTAGGTCTTCATAAATGTGTGCCATAAGCATTCTAATTAGAAAAAATTAAATACATTTAGACATGTTTCATTCTGTGTGTAATAGATCTATATGTGTTATTTCCCCTTTTTGAATTGAATTACTGAGATAAATAAACTTTTCTACGATATTCTAATTTATTGAGATGCACCTGTATGTGTAGCATATGTCTAGGGCTTTTATTGTGAAAGGTAAACACAGAAGGAGTCAAGACTTTTCAGTGAGGTGGGATCTGGTGTCCAAGACTTTTATATATTCAGTGTTTTTTTAGCTCATGTTTTATAAACCGTGGGGAGATCTCCTGGGTGAGAGTGTGCGGAGACGTACCGACCACTCGGGGTGCAGCAGGACGTCGGTGAGCTCCAGTACCAGCGTGTAGGGAGGCTGGTAGTACGGCTCCTTCAGAGGGTCGGGCAGCAGCTTCGGGCTCGTCGGCTCGATGATCATCTGACCGGGACATCAACAAAACAGAGAGACAGACAGCAGGTCAGACTGTGGCTTCATACATCAACATTAACAACAAACACACAAGACTGTTGAAAAGCTTCAATCAGCAGCAGAAAAAGAGAAAAAAGAAAAAGTGACCTAAACAAAACAGTCAGAATCTCTTTATTCTGCATATGTCATTTAAAATAAAGCGTTTCCACCAACCAGATCCTGTTAAAAATTAAAAAAAAATTAAATTCTGCTCCTCAGAGACACTGTGAAGACATTATTGATTCTGCTGAGACCAACGGTCACGTGACAAATACTCACTGAGAATCTGTTTACACAGAGCAGAGAGGAGAGGACAGGAGAGGCTGTTTACACAGGACAGAGAGGAGAGGACAGGACAGGAAACATGACAATACTTATATAGGTATAAAACAGTATATTTTAGTTTTGGCCCCAAAAGACTAAGAATTAAATGATTCACAGTTTAGTGTGTTTGTTTTGGGCCCTCTGCTGTCCACTCAGTGCTCACAGTCAACATGTTTAAAATGTGCTGATTTCCTATGGTTGAACAGTGCTCAAGCATCGACTCAGACAAGCTGCCAGAAAAAAAAAATGTTTCTGCAAACCAATAACACCTTTGCTATTAAATGCATCCTGTGCCCTTTAGTGTTTGCAAGAGACAAACTACCGGTAGGCTTTAAAACTCTGAAAATAAAAATATTCATAGCAAAAGCTCCAGAAGTCAGTCTGCAGCGAGAGGACTCAAACAGACACAGAACTTCCACCCAAGAGATGGCGGGATTTGTTGTGTTCATGTCCCAAGCAATGTCCCATTAGAAGTTACTATTAACTTAGTAGTTAGCAGTTATTTACATAAACTTACTATCCAAATGTTTTATTCTGGTTTGCTGAAGCAACAGCAGTTTGTTAATGTGCACTTCACAGTAAAACAGGAACCTGTTCACATTTAGTTTAGTTTAGTTTTTCTCTTGTCAGCCTGGTTGAACGGTTCTCCATGTACAGAATACTTTTTTTCCCGTGTGATCGTCTGACTGGACAGAATCAATCTTTTGTGTATTTCATAACTAGTAAAATCTTCTGGCTGAATCTTCCATCTTAGATATTTTATTCTTGCCAAACTCGGCCCATATTACGACTATCAAATCCCCAAACAGGAAGCTGGGAGATGTCCATATTAATATGTATCCACAGAATATACATTATGAAACTGTTCAGACCACAACTTCTCTGTTCCGAACCCTTCAGACTAGGATGTGCGTGGGGAAATTGTAGAACGATTTACTGAGGAAACACATTTCTACAGTAATGTCTTACTCAAACTCCAAGTATTCATTCTGGTAACTCAGATAAAATCAAGAATAATGTGTGTGGATTAGGTTTTGTTGTGAATCACTTATTAGTAGAAGATTTCAACATCATGAGACTCACTGGTTAATAATGGAAGATTTTCTATCATCTATTCTTAAACTGCACGTCCAAATAATCCAGTCAGATCATTTTAAAGAGACTAAAAAGTTAGTTTAACATGTTTTTTTGCAGTTCAGTCAGCTATTATATTCTTTTTTTGCATTTACCTATTGAAGAACATTCGTCTCTGTAAATACATAGTCAGTAAGTTTACATGACACTTGAAAAAAACTAATTATTGCCTTAATCTGACTATAACTGGACAACTGAAATGCATGTAAACGTGTTAGTCCAACTGATGTTGGAGTTCTCCAACTCCAATTATGATACCCAGATAATGCGATTGGAATAGGATTTTCGCCGGCATGTATGACAAGACCACACATGCATGCATGCTCCAGATGCTCCATCCCCTGCGCTGGCGTATGACCCCGGAACAAAAACATCCAAGACAGCCGGTTACATTAGCTGGTCGCCCATTAGCAGGTCGCAGATTAGCCGGTCGCCAGTCAGTAGCGACGGCACAAAGTGTCTAACTGAGGTCAACTGGAAATGGCGCCATATTAACCCGCTGAAACGACGCATATCACCACCCAGTGTTGAGGAGGAGGACACGTTTTCGTCAGTTATTCGATTTTCTCAGTTGCATGTAAACTGGGACAAGGACAGAAGGCCAATATCGATTTTTAAGCATAGCTCAATTAAACTGTGCATGTAAACACACTGAAAAAATATTTAAATTAAATAAAATAGATTATAGTGAGTAAAATATACATAGTTTATGTTGCAAGAAAAATTGTGCTAACTAATAAAAATATTTAAATTTAATCAAATAAATTCTAGTGAGGAGAATACATTATTTATGATGCAACAAAAATATGCAAACCAATAAAAAATATTTCAATTAAGTGAAATAAATTCAAGTTAATTCATTGAAACTAATTTTAAAAAATGTTTATTAGTTTGCACATTTTTTACATGAATGTGTATTTATCCATGTGTTTTGAGGACATTTTTTAAAAAGTGAGTCCAAAAAAAAGACATAATAAAAAACCCTGAGGGACAATATATGTCAGGATAATTAGGGACATACGTTTACATGAAGTGTGTTAAAGTCGGTGTTCAGCAGGACGTGCGGCTCACCTGTCTGTAATCCTTGAAGTATTTGTAGGTTCTTTTCAACTGTTGGACGACGGGAGGCTCTGAGAGAAAGAATCAGAGAAAACAACTCGTCAACAAAAGTCTAAAAGAAGACTCAAGACCCGTCAGGGTCTGGATCACACAGCAGATGATTTTATTTAATTCATTAATTCATACGGACACACACGGACAGACACATACACACAAATGGACACACACACACACTGACACACACACGGACACACACACAAATGGACACACACACACACGGACACACACACAAATGGACACACACACACACTGACACACACACACACTGACACACACACTGACACACACACTGACACACACACTGACACACACACACACACACACACACACACACACACACACACACACACACACACACACACGGACACAGGTGTCAAACAGCACAGGAAGTGGAGAAACATCACAAATATCAGCTGATACAAAAAGGAAATTAATCCGTCTGCATGTTAAGGCTCCAGCTGTTTGATTGAAGAGAATTTAAGGAAACAAGTCCAACCATAAAACTGTTAAGAGATGTGTCTTCAGGACAGACAGAGGCAAAACGAGCACAGCTGAAGTCTTTATGGCTCCTAAAAACTACAACTCCCCCAGGAGACGCCATCATTAACAGCTGATAACATCTGAACAGCTCGATGAGGCTGTCTGGCCCCAACAGGCAGCCCAACAAGGAGAAAAACCACTGAATATCAATGTTCAGCTGACAACTCTCTAATGGTGCAATTATATTATTCATGACAGTATTTAGTGTCTTCCTCCAATATTAAAATCAGAGTTCAACAAGCTGCTTCAGAATCATCTCCAAAAGTTTCATTCAGGGCTTGAATATTATAGATTTTATCGTCAGTGGCTATAAAAACACGATAACTACATCATGATTAATTTGCATTATTGGGATATTAGTTTTTATTGACACAAATGAGTTAAAAAGCCAACCAACTCACTAACACTCAATGAACTTTGAATTGATTAAAGTTTACAACTGTTTTTCCTCCAAATGTCACATTAATTTAGTCACAACACATAAATCGCAGTTCAAATCAAGTAGAAGTTGTTTTATTTGACAGAAAATCCAACTTCTACTTGGAGTTAAGAGCATCTTGTGATGATTATCTGGATAATATTGGAATCACAATTTTTTTTTGTGGCCTGAAAATTACACACTGTTCCAAGTATCAGCTCATTTCTTAGACATCTTACTATGATGATGCCCTGAAACATCTCAGACTCAGACTCAGACTTTCTCATCACTTAATATTCAGCAGCTCTTTAAACGCAGTGAGTTAACCAGCTGCACAATAAGTACTTTATTAAACTGATTTATTCACTTTCTCGTCTTTTTTTAGATTTAGAGTAAAGAAAAGAATGACAAATGCCCAAAATAATGTCCCAGTTTTTAGTTTTTTGGCATGCAAACCACACAAATCTTTGTCTTTATCGTGCATATATATCTGCATCAGTGTGAGGTCTTGTGTTTGTGTTTAATGTACGAGAAGCTCGCTGAGGTTTCACTTTCAGAGCCCATCAGTGCAAGCTGTGATTGGTCGGCTGATCAGTTATTTATGATCAGTGTGCTGATCAGACCTGATCAATGGCGCCGAGACACGACCTGCTGATAGGCCTGCGAGCTAATAACACGTCCAGCTGTCAACGTGTTAATGACTAATAATAATAAAGACTTGGTTCCCCATGGGGCTGTGGGCTCATTACTGCAAATAAGAGCACAATAGCAAGATACACACACGCGTGCCCCTCTCCCCCCCTCTCTAAACACACACGCTAAAGCTAGCACGCTCTGGTCCCAGGGGACTCAATCCCCCAGAGTTCATAGCAGCGTGCTGAAGCAGGAAGCAGAAGCCATCTGCCGCGGTCCTGCTGTGATGACGCGCTGACGCCATCACACGTGTGGGTGTGTGCATATGTGCATGTATAAGTGTGTGTGTTAGCAGATGGGGGAGGAAAATAAAGATCAGAGGTGGGGCAAAGGTTGGAGAAGACTGATGTGCAGAAATTCAGTTTTCTGACAACAAAAAAAATTAGAGATCAAAGAGTTTGATGCATTTTTACTGCAAAGAAGAGGACCTTTAGATTTGTGCTCATGTGGAATACGAACATGGAAAACAACTCAACCTGCAGGAAGAATTCAAGCTGTGTGACTTCACTTTGTGAGGATACAAGAAGAGAAAGATTTAGTGAAGCGGTTTGAGGAATACATATAAAATTTAGTCAAGCAACAATAATTGGAGCCCATAGACCACTTTCTGCACCAAAAAAATGTGTTTTTATTGATGCCTTTAATGCATCAGTGTGCACTTAAAGTGAGACGACGAGAAACGTTTTCCTTTTGGGATAAAAAAATCTCGAGGTGTTAAAGAGGAAACACAAAAAATCTATATTTTTTTACTGCAAACTGGAGATCTCTTCCAACTGTTTGTACTCATGTAAAATAAAAAGCACATTTAAAAGTTGCTAATCTGAACCAAATTGAATGCATAAACAGCTACACAACTGGAGCAAGCAATCAATCTGGTCCTGTGTGTGGTATTTGTGTTTTTTTATGGATGCAGCTGTGGAATAAGTATAAAAACCAGGCAAATTATTAAGAATAAAGTGAGTAAGAGATATGCTTGGGCTGGCGGGGGTCAGTTTGTGTGAAAGTGTCCTTTTAATAAGGAGCTCAAAGAAAACTATGATTTTAATGATGTCTTGGTTTGGTTAAATGCTTGTTTCCCCATTTGATGAAATTTCCCAGCTAATGCGAAATGCATCAGTGTGCAAGTATGAACTTCCAATTAGGCAGCAATCCACATGTTTTTGTTTTGGTGTCAAAAATGTGAACATGTGTTAAAGAGGAAACTTCAAGAGCTGGCACACAGAGCCACAGCGGCCTGAGAGAGCTGAGGCAACTCAACATCATCGCTGGAACTTCTTACGCCTTCTTACAAATCTGCTTGGGGGCAAAATGGATGAGAAAGTCTCAAACAGGGCTGTGATGGGTTTTAGATCAGGAATTGTGACATCAAGCATCCAGTTTTAGATGTTTTGTGATTTCATGGACACATTGTGGTGCAGTTTTGAGGTTTAATAGCAATTAAAAACGGCTCATGTCAGGCCATATTTTCTTTAATTGGACGTTTGTTTTGAAATGAAGTGGGGTGTGAACATACACTAGTGTACGCTGAGGAAAATGATGTATAACACACACGCACGCCCGCAAGCATGCAGTGTGGCAGTGTAAGCGTGGCTGTTGAGTAACCTCTCCCTTGGGAACCCAACCAAACCCACCCTATAGTAGGAAAACTGAGTGTGTGTGTGGCATGCAATATATTGCAGTGTTTTCCAATGATGTCAGCCTCGTCAGTATGTGTGGATGCCTTCTGTGATGTGTTTGGGAAGGGGGCAGATTAAGTCAAGCTTTTATTATGTTAATTGAAGGGGGTGGGGGGAGGAGGAGGAGGTGGTGGTGTTGATGGGGAAGGATGGAGGGGTGGAAGTAATGTCTGATGGGTGGATGAACAGAGGATGAGAGGGAAAGGATGGAGAGGAGGAGGAATGTTTGTGATCTGAGATGAATTAATATTTGTGTTCAGTGGACACTTTCCCTCTTCCAGCTGGGCTTTTTCAGATGTAATCAATGCCCTTTGTGGTTCCTGTGGTCTTATTAAGGCTGATGATTTTAGAATGAGTTTTGGTCAACAGGAACCACCATTTATTGGATCCTTGTCTACAGAGCAGAGACAATTAGATGATCTATGCTCAAATTACGTGCTTAATACAAGTGCCAATATTTTACTGTCTGAAGCCCAACATTTGGGGCATTTTTGGAATCAGCACAATCATGGCTAGACGTTGGAACAACTTAGACATGTCTAACACAGTTATGACATAAAGAGTGTCCCAAATGTTGAAAAACAAAACAAAAAAACAAACAGTTTTCTTCACATACTCGACATATTAAAGTATTGCCATGTTTCCAGCCTTTCCTGTCCTCTCCTCTCTGCTCTGTGTAAACAGATTTTCAGTGAATATTTGTCACTCAGCAGAATCAATCATGTCTTCACAGTGTCTCTGAGGAGCAGAATTTAATGTTTTTAACAGGATCTGGTTGGTGGAAGTTTTGGCCACTTTTTTGAGCAGAAACTTTAATAACTGATGATCCGTTTTGATAATTTTTGGCCATTTTTTAAAAAAAGAAAACATACTTTTCACAAGGAGCAAAGGGGTTGCATTTAGTGTCTTCGTTAATCAAAGGTGGTTTTTGGGTGTAAAATGAAATGAAACAAGAGTTACATCTCCCCCTCTTTATAATAGCAAGGTGTTCCTGCTCCTGCTACCATCAACAACTTAATTTAACTGCATATTAGCACCGATAAACTATAAAACTGATGAAGAAGAGTGCGGCTGTATGTCCCTGTGTGTGTTTGCCGATTATGTGCCATTTTGCTTCAAAACTGCTGTTTTTAAAAAAAATATGTATACGTTTTTTAAATGTTTTGAGACTGAATTTTGGTTTAGTGCCTATATAGAGTAGGGACCTTTAGAGGATTAACAACCCTGCCGAAGTTTAGCAATGCCATAAATTACCTTTATTTAGGGCTTCGGGAATGTTGTAACAAGGGTAAAGAATATAAAGTGTTTAATTCATCCCTACTGGTGGTGGAGAAATGTTACCAACTGGCATGTTTGTGTGGAGGTGAAATAATTGGGATTCTTTACATCCTGATGATAATCTGGGAGTTGGAGAAGAGGCCACCACCTCCTCCTCTTTCCTCTCCTCCCTTGTTTCCCTTCCTTTCATCTTCTCTCCCTCTCTAACGGTCTTCCTTTCATAGTCAATGTCGGCTCTTTGTGCGAGAGGCCTTGCTCGGTCGAGCTGTCAGATCAGGGCTGGTGTTTCCCTCTAAACCAGCCTGGGTGGGCTGGGCCGAGCCGGGCCAAAGAAGCTGGGCTGAAACTGATCGCAGAATGACGCTGAGGCCAGTCAAACTAAATTGATCGTGCAGAGGCAGATTTAACTATTACGATGTTTAATACACCTTGCTGCATCAGTTACGGCCAGGTGTGAACTTCAAACTGGATGTTAAGAAAGTGTCTGCTGGTAGAACTGAACAGGACAGTAAATGTGCCATAAAACCAAAACTAGGAGCTGAAAGAGACTAAAGAGCTCAGATAAACATCTCACAATGTACCATAAAAACCTAAAAGACCTTAGTGTGTCTAATATTTCTGGTTTCTTCACCAAGTGCAACAGTTTCTATGACATGTTTGATGCTAAAACGGGTGGCGTCTGACAGAAATAAAAACATTTCTGTGATCTATAACAGAGGTGGTAAACATGAGGGCCACAGAAAACGAACTTCATGTTGAATTAAACAGATCATTTCATGTTGTTATTTATCAGTCTGGAAGGAGCTCCACATATTTGGAACGTGAAGAAATCTATTTCAAGTTGCGTTTCCGTCACATGTGTCGACTTGTGGGAAAATATCCCCCTTTCAAGCAGCATTAAGCTGGAAAGGAGGGATGGAAAAAAGAGAGTGGATATAAACAAGGTCACAAAAGCTAGTAAGGAGGGAGGAGAGGAAGAATGGAGGAGGGAGGGAGGGAGGGAGGGGTGGAACAAAATAATGAGAGAAAAGAAGAAAGAGGTGGAAGGATAAACAGAAAGACGGTTATGAACGCAGCGTGGAGAGGGGAGGAAAGAAGGAGGGGACGGGGGAGGAAAGGAGAGAAAGAGCGATAAAAGAAAAAAGGACAAGAGTAGAGAATGCAGGATAAAGGGATGAAAGATGACAAAAGAGTGAAGGAGAAAAGATGAAGAGTAAGAATGCAAAAGGAGAAAAGAAAGCAAGGAAAACAGGGATATAGGAGATAAAAGGTAAAGATAAAAGACAAAAAAGACATGAGGAGGAGGGAAACAGATGGATGTAAAAAGCAAATAAGGGAGTAAAGGAAGATTCAAGACAGAAAAAACAAGTATGAAAAATGGGAACAAGAGGAGGAATAAAAAGAGAGGATGGGGAAAATGGAAGGGTGAAAAAAGAGGAGCAACAACAAAAAAGTATTAAAGCAGAGGATGGAAGGAGGAGAGGAGAAAAAGAGGAAATACATGAGTAGAAAAAAGGGGTAGAGGAAAGGAGGGATGAAGAAAGAGGTAAAAAGAAGATGGAGGTACGGAGAGATGGGTGGAGGGGCCTCCGTCCCAAACAAAAGCTGTGGTCAGGCTCAGCATTTGCTTCACAACTCCTCCTCCTCCATCATTTGTTTTCTCTCCGGGTGACAAACGGCAGCGTGGCCCGGCCTCTTTAATGTGCCCACCGGTGTGCGTGCGTGTGTTTGTGTGACTGGCCTCTGGGGAAAGTCTGTGTGTTTCCCTGTTAGAGCAGCAGCAGTGAGCAGGTTTTATGTTCCACATTTACATTATGGTAAACACATGCAGTGAGGAATCTAAAGGGCTGGTTTATAGGATTAGGAGCTCGGAGTCGACGGCTGACATTTATGAGATAGAAACTATTTTTGTGCTCAATTTGGACTCATACAACCGTACGCAAGAGTCCACTTTATTAAAGCCAGGCTGGTTGTTTCCCTTCAATGCTGCAGTGTTCAGTTGTAGCAGGAAGATGCACTTTATCTAACTGTACACAAACAGATAAGCATTTTTGAAACACTTTCAAGGTACCAACACCAAAAAAGTTGACTGTCACTGCCTCTATCATCACATCTGAATTCATACTATAAATCAGATCTGGTTCCTGTCCAGAGTCGGACGCAGGAGACATCAGATAAAAATGAAGACAGGATCTCTTCATTTCAAATTTTGAAAGATTCATCACATCCCTGAAGATTATTATGAGGTTAGGCAACATAAGTTTTATGTACCCACACGCACAAACACACACAGGCACACACACAGGCACACACACACACACACACACACACACACACACACACGTTCAGATAATTGTTGGCCTGTGAGGATCAAGGGTCAGTATACATGTCATGAAATCCAGAGGGGTGTGCTTTGTGAGTGTGCGTGGAGGAGGTGTCATATGTCCTGGTTGCTATGGTATTCGACGCTCCTCTGCATCACGCACAGGGAAATGCCGCCACTTGGCACGCAAACAGAGTCTGTAGCCAAACACGTCCCATTAGACCCATTCATCCATCCATCCTTCCATCATCCATCCCTCCGCCCACCGTCTGCTGCTCCCAGAGGAGAAGGACGGGATGGAGGAGAGGATGCTGGAGAGAGAGGAGGGAGCGGAGGAGGAGAAAATGAAGGAGCAGAGATGGTCCCTCAGGGATCATGAACTTTTACCCCGGTCCCTAAGCTTATCAGGGAATATTTGGCCCTGCTCCCTGAGGTCCCTAAGAGGTCCCTGAGGTCATGATTGGCCCTCTGTAGGAGGCTAATGGGAAATGCACAGAGGGCCATTTAGATATGAACCATGTACGAGTCAGTGGGTAATAATCATTTATCAATATCATTTATCACCTCTCAGTCAAATCAATATGTGATGTAATAATCATACGGTGATGTGATCATCAACAAGCTCAGTTTGAGCAAATATTAAAACAGCCACGATTCCAAAACACCACCCGTTTACTCCCTGTGTCTTTACCCTTTTCCTTTAGTGAACAATGGTTCAGTGTATTTTATTCTAAAGAGGATAAGAAAGGACGTACTGAGACTCCCTCCCTGAGCTTTAAGATGATGCAACCAGCTCTTATCATGGCTGCCACTTAGAAACGTCCAGATCATTGAGGTATAAAGAGAACTGGATGTCGTGCTGGAGGCCGGGCTCTATTAATTCCTATGAAAGCTGCTCAGCGGTGCATGCAGCAGATAAAAGTTTGATTTAGGTGCATTAAAAATACCCGGATCTTTAAAGAAAAAAAATGCCAGGGAGCAGTGTACAAAAGATGAACAAATGTATAAATATATGATATTGAGGGGATATGAGACGGAGGAGCAGAGAGAGGGACTGGAATAACCTGACCTTATGGATGTGTCGGTATTTTTGATCGGTTGTGTTTGGATTGATTTTAATGTTTCATTTTGAATGTTTAAATATTTTGTAATGTGTAAGGAAAATACAGAGGCAGACAGCCAGGCTATGTATGGTTAAAGGATATGGTTAATAGAATATCATTGGTAAAAAGAAACAGAGGGTTATGACTTGATAAGTGCTCTCCACTTTTTCCTACTCCATTACAGACAAGAAATATCTATAAGGCCTTTATTATTTTGCTTAATGTGTGTTTTTTTAAGTTTCTGCAGAAGATTGTATTGTTATTCTTGTTTGTTTTGTTTTTATGTTTTAAATTATACATATTTTGTTTGTTTTTACGTGTTTGAATAAAAAAAGGCTGATTTGATCTGATCATTGAATTAATCGAAATGTTATCGAACTGAATGGATCAAATTCTGACTGTGAAACGAGTCATTTGGCGGGTTGTAACATTCTGATTTACAGACGTTTCTTAAATTGTGTTAAGTTTGTGGGAAAAGTCTTTCTGGGCCCAACCGCATCACGGGACACACCCAGAAACCATTGTTTTGACATCAAAGCCCACTCAGGTAGGAAACTTTTTGGGTGGGGACTAATTTCAGGTGCAGATAATCCACATTTGGTGCTCTAGTGAGTGTTTGTGTCAGCAGCATGGTGTGTGTAGGACTGAGTCATAATAAGCTACAGTGTGGGGTCTTAACGGAGTATACTAGTGTCTTAAACCAACCAGACTGTGAGTGAGTGACAGCTGTGAGGTTTCCATCGGGTCGATCTGCCGGGACAGAACTCTCCTTTAAACAAATTCTGATCGCCTGCTGATATCAATAATCCCTTCGTCAATAGCTCCATGTTCCCGGAGGTCCAGTCCCTCCTTCTGTCCACCATTCAAACCCTCCATCCTTCTGTGCATCTCTCTACACATCCATCCATCCTTCTCCTGCAGCTCACCAGACTCCATTCACTTCACACTTTTAATTTTAGCCCCAGCATTTAGAGCAGAGCAACAACAAGCAGCCAGCTGTAAACAACACATTAGCTTTATGAGTGGAGGACCTCGGGGAGACAGAGATGGAGACAGATGGACAGACAGATAGAGACAGACAGGAAGATGAAAAGATGAGGAAAAACAGAGCAGAGACAGTAATAAAGTTACAGACACAGTGAGAGGGTGAGGAGATGCAGTTTTGTAGTCAGAAAAGGTCAAAGTGGACCTCAGGGAGTATTTTATGGTGGATGGATTCAGGAGGAGGGACACGCGCAGGCAGGAGACACGGACTGGACCTCTGGGACGGACAGGTATTGATGAAGTGATTATTGGAAGCAGCAGGCGATCAGAACACATTTAGAGGGCGAGTCAGCTTGCAGCGCATCGATCAGAAGCTTCGTTCATTAGGTTCGACATCATCATAAGAATCTGTGTGGCTGTCAGAGCTCATCACTCTCCTGATGTTGGACATTTAAAGACTTCTTTTTCTGCACCACATCAGAGAAAACTGGTATTAATTGTATCAGCCAGTTTTATTCCAAGTCCTCAGATTAGTCTGCTTTAGTCAACATGTATTCTTTAGTCCACATGTATTCTCAACATTACAGCCCCATTTCAGTCCGGTCAAAGAGAAAAATAGGACCAAAACCTTTTGAACCGGGCTGTTAACAACTGTTTATTTCTGCTGTAAAATTGGACATTATAACATGATGATTGACTCCCTTATGCATCTGGCCTCAAGTGGTCAGTCGAGGAACTGCAGTTTTGGCATTTCAACATTTTGGGCAGTTCTCTTTTGTATTTGGGGACTTTTGAAAAGGAAATGCCTGCGTTTTATTTTTGCAGGTTTGACTTCTGTTCTTGCAGTCTGTCTTTGGATCCAGAAAGTAAATCTGTTTGTGTGGTATTTTTCAGGCGGTCAGATGGGCAGTTTGGGGAGAATGACTGATGGGACAGGGGCATATGGATGGTTGGCACACACACACACACACACACACACACACACACACACACACACACAGTTGGCAGTGCCACCGAGGCTCTGTGGAGTGATCCATCATTCAAACAAACACTGACACCAACACACACACATGTCGCTGTCAGGGTGTCAATAAAAACACACATGTTCAGGAGGAGATGGAGGAGGACTCATCTGGACCAAGCAGGGTGGATACAACACACACACACAGTTCTTTCAATAAGAACACATGCACCAAAAGAGGCATCTGGTGTCTTCAACTTACAATTAATTCCTTTATCAACTAATGCAGATAATGTTTTTTTGAGTCTCATCCAAAAATGAAATTGAACTTAAGAAAGTGTCAGCTTGCAATAATGCATGGTGAGGTGTTCACCCAATGATTCATTTTATTATCAATTAATCGGCAGATATTTGATCCATCATTCAATTCATTGTTTAATCTATAGAACGTCAGATAGTTTCAGCTCTGATTCAAATACATTTTTGTGAACCGAGGTTCTCTTTCTCTTTCTGTAGATTGTAGGTCTAAGCTTACATTTAATGTATTTACTTTTTTCTCAATTCAACCAGAAAAATCTCTTTCCAGCACAATCAACAACATCATGTTACAGAAATAAACTAAATTGTGAAATGAGACACAAACTTGCCAAAAGAACCACAAGATCAAAGAAACAACCAACAATGGACTCCTTAAATTTAGGAAAGTTAAAACACACACACGCACACACACAGTATTGACACTCACCTCTGTCGAACTCGTCTGGAATCTGTCAGGGAGGCAGAGAGGAGAAAGAAACTGTTAGAAATCTTTAAACACACCAGCTGGCTGATAATCAATCAATCAATCAATCAATCAACATTGACGTCACATCAGGACTGATCAGTGTGTGTGTGTGTGTGTGTGTGTGTGTGTGTGTGTGTGTATGTGTGTGTGAGAGAGACAGAGCTCTACATATCAATCAGTCTCTCTCTGACGGTTTAACAGACAGATGTTGAGATCAATGAGGCTGCAGAGCGGAGAGCATATCAGAACGACACGGAGATGAAGTTTATACAACAAACTACTGAAACATCACATCAACAAAATAATCAGAAAGAAAAGTTAAAAAAGAAGAAAGTTATTGTATAATCAGTGTTTGTAATAAACAAAATTAGTTTTTGCAGCAAGGAGAAAGCTTTAAGAACAGGGGGAGGAGCAAAAAGGAGAAGAAAAGGGAGGAAGAGGAGGATGGAGGAGGGAGAAGAAGGAGAGGAGAGGAGAAGGAGAAGGAGGAGGAGGGAGAAGGGAAAAGAAGGAGAGGAGGGAGAAGAAGGAGAGGATGGGAGGAGGAGGGGGAAGAGGAGGAGGAGCAAAAAGAAGGAGAGGAAGGAGGAGGAAGGAGAAGAAGGAGAGGAGATGAGGGGGAGGAGGGAGGAGGAAGAGGAAAAAGAAGGAGGAAGGAGAGGAGGAAGAAAAGGGAGAAGAAAAACAAAGGAGGAGGACAGAGGAGAAGGTGAAGAAGTTGAAAAAGACAGATGGGGAGAAGGAGGGGGAAGTAGAAAAGGGGGGATGAGTAAAAGAAGGAGAAGGAAAATGAGAAGGGGGACGAGGAGGAGAAAAAGAACAAAACAGAGAAAATAGCAAAAAAGGAAGAAAATGTGACGATGAAAATAAAATTAGGAGGAAGGGATTCGCCAGCTTAACGTGGTGGAGGGGTTTGTGTGCTTCAGTGATCCTGGGAGCTGTGTTGTCGGGAGCAATAGCTCCTAGTAGGGTCTCCCAAGGCAAAGTGGTCCAAGGGGAGGAGCCAGACAAAGAGCAATTCAAAGACCCTTATGAAGCAGGAAAACGAATAACCGTGTACCTCGCCCGGCACGGGTAAACCGGGGCCCTCTCCTGGAGGGAGCACGCAGGTGAGCGTCTGGTGGCCGGGCCTTTGTCCAGCCCAAAGAAATCACGAGGACCTGCTGACCAGGCAAAGGCGGGGACCTGGGTGTGCTGACCCCCGTCCCCTCCTTCCCTAGGGAAGGAGCCCAAGCTTGTGCGGTGGAGCGTTACTGACTAAAAATAGTTGGACTCACCTCCACGCATAGCGTGGGCTCTGGAACTGAACTGGAGAGAGGCTGGACTCTCTCCTTTTCCGGAGTTGCCCAGGGTGAGAGGCACAGGGCGGGTGTGGGGATACTCACAAGCCCCCGGCTGAGCGCCGCTGTGTTGGAGTTCTCCCTGAGGAAAGAGAGAGTCGCCTCCTTGCGGCTGCAAGTCGTGAGGAGAAGGTCTCTGACTGTTGTCTGTGCTTATGCACCGAACAGCAGTTCAGATCTTTTCTGTTATTGGACTTCTGCGGTAGTCACGGATTGTCCATAACGAACACCATGTTCGAACATAGAGTTGCTCATAAGTGTACTTGGTACCAGAGCCCTCTAGCCCAAAGATCGATGATCGATTTCATAATCGTGTCGTCAGATCTGCGGCCGCATGTTCTGGACAACGGACCAGCTCTTTACCCTTGCGAGACTTCTGGAGGGGTCATGGGAGTTTGCTCATCCAGTCTACATGTTTTGTGGACTTGGAGAAGGCCTACGACCATGTCCCTCTGGGAGTCTTGTGGCGGGTACTGCGGGAATATGGGGTACCGGGGCTCGTTGCTACAAGCTATCCAGTCCCTATATACCCAAAGTGAGAGCTGTGTCCGCATACTCGGTACCATGTCAAACACGTTCCCGGTGGGTGTTGGCCTCCGCCAGGGTTGCCCCTTGTCTCCGATTCTGTTTGTGGTATTCATGGACAGGATCTCAAGGCACAGCCGGGGGGAGGAAGTGGTCCGGTTTGGTGACCTTAGAATTGCATCTCTGCTTTTTGCAGATGATGTGGTTCTTTTGGTTTCATCAGACCGGGACCTCCAGCACTCACTGGGGCGGTTTGCAGCCGAGTGCGAATCGGTTTGGATGAGTCAGCACTTCCAAGTCTGAGGCCATGGTTCTCTGCTGGAAAACGGTGGACTGCCCCCTCTGGGTGGGGAGAGAGATACTGCCTCAAGTGAAGTTTCTCGGGTCGTGTTCACTAATGAGGGTAGAACGGAGCATGAGATGGACAGGCGGTTTGGTGCAGGGTCAGCAGTAATGCGGGCGTTGTAACGGACCGTTGTGGTGAAGAAGGAGCTGAGCCTGAAGGCAAAGCTCTCGATTTACAGGTCCATCTATGTTCCAACCCTCACCTATGGTCATGACCTTTGGGTAGTGACCGAAAGAACAAGATCACGGATACAAGCGGCTGAAATGAGTTTCCTACTTAGGGCGGCTGGGCTCAGCCTTAGAGATAGGGTGAGGAGCTCAGACATCCGGAGGGAGCTCACAGTAGAGCCGCTGCTACTTCGTGTCGAAAAGAGCCAGCTAGGGTGGTTTAGGCATCTGGTAAGGATGCCTCCCGGGCGCCTCCTGTTAGAGGTGTTCCGGGCATGTCCAACTGGTAAAAGGACCCGGGAAGGACCCAGAACACAATGGAGGGATTATATCTCTCTCCTGGCCTGGGAAAGCCTCGGGGTCCCCCAGGAGGAGCTGGACGTTGTGGCTGGGGAGAGGGGCACCTCGACTGCCCTGCTTAGCCTGCTGCACCCACGACCCGGCCCCGGATAAGCGGACTAGAATGGATGGATGGATGGAGGAATACAAGAAAGATGAAAAAGGGAGATTTGAAGTTGAGAAGTTTGATGTGAAGAAGAAATAGTGCTGAAAAGGAAAAAAAAGAGGAAGAAAAGGAGAGCAAAGTTGTGAAGAAGTTTGATATGAGGAAGAAATAATGAGAAATAATCTGAGACGAAATGACTCAGGAAAGAGTTAAACATGAAGGAGGAAAGAAGGAAGCAGAAGAAAAAGAAGGAGGAAGGAGGAAACCGAGGGAGAAAAACAGATGGAGAAGGAGAAGCAGATGATGCAGAAGCTGAGCTGGAGAAGAAGGAGGAGGTGGTGACTGAAACAGCTCACAGCTCCACCTGGTGGCCACGAGACAGAAGAGCATCAGACTGTGACTCAACATGATGAGGATTCATTATTCCTACAGGGACTAAGAGTCATTAAACTGACAACTGACTGACTGGGTGAGTGTCCTACTAATATCTCTGGAAACATTTAAATCCCTAAAAACTCACAATAATGTTTTGCTGCGACCTCTCAGACTGATTTAAAAACAAGTCAAAGCTAAATGTTTAACAAACATGACAAAACAAACACACAATTAATAGAAAAAAGTATGAACGAATGAACGAAGAAGTAGAGAGATGGGAATTTTGTTTGTTTTTATGACAAAAAGAAGTTCCAGCACATCCTCTTGTCTCAAGTTTCAAGATATTAAGAAGTAACAGAGGCACAGATTAATTTCACATCCCTCCATGTGTTTTTGCTTGCTTGCTTTTTTTTAGTTTGTCTGCTCTTAAATTAAAACAGACAAATACAAATTGTTGCGGTGGCAGGCCCACATGAGCTGTGTTAGGAGACCCAGTTCCGACAGGCCCACATGTCAGGGAAAACGATCTAGGAACCAGCTTCAAAACTTTCTAAATAAAACCTCTGGAAAAGTTTCTCCAGTAAGAGCTTCAAAGCTTCAAACATATTTGATCCTCAGCTGAGAATTTGTTCACACTTTACAGATGTCACCATTAAATGTATCTGACTGTATCATCAGGACGAAGAACGCTGTGTGAACGTCCTCTGTCAGTAAACAAAAGTCATCAGACGTGAACACACGGGCTTAGCGGATGTCAGACTCAGCTGCTGGAGGTGTGAAACAGGTCGTTAAACCTCATCGACACCTGCAGCCTGGGAAAGCAGGAGGGGGACCAGTTCCCACAAACCAACACACAATCCTCATGTGACCAGGAGATAAACTATGAAACCCTTGCAATATGATGTTAAGAGTCCGATACAAACAATTCTATCATATGAGAATCACCTTGAGGCAATCATCTGTGACACATCTGTCACTGAAGAACAAAACACAGAAAATAAACTGTAGATTATTCTAAGCACACTGCAATATAACACTGACAGGTTCTGGACTGTATATGTCTTAAAATTACATTAATTAAACAGTTTTCTTCTCTTTCTGACTGACCGCAAGATTCCCTGCACCCTAAAATCTGTCCTGTGACGCCTCCCGCAGGAGATACAAGGTATTGAAGCTGAGGTAAAATCACTGAAAGCTCAATGTGAAGGAAAATGTACAAAATAATGATTTGTTATCAGTATATTAATGTTTGGCACCATGCTTCATTTTCTAAATTAATAAAATTGATAGTTATAAGGTAATAATTAGCACGGAATGCATTTTAAAAAATTTTCACATTACCCCGAAAATTTACCTCAACATTCATCATTATTTAATATTAATAATTATATTCCATTTCTTCCCAATAAAGACGTGAGAAATAGCTGGTAATATCTTTAATATTTTTCCTGGAATTAATGTTGCTAATGCAAAGGTCTACCACAAGATATTTTAGATCATATTTTACCTTCACAAATGTATATTGTTTACTTCTGCACTATTTTTTGGCTTACATTCTTATTTTTTACTTGCATATTTTCCTTCAAAAACTTTTTTTTTTTATTGTTGTGCATATTACAAATAAACACGTGAACCTGATTCTTCTCCCTTAGTTACTGGCTGGAATCTAGAAAACAAAAGCCAAACCAAAGTTTTGCATTAGTAACTTCTTTATGATGTTGAATTCAGACTGAAACATCTTCAGATCATCATCATTTCAATTATTTTTTCATTAATCTTGTTTCTTTTGGGAAAAAACAACTGCATTGATAGAACACTTTTATCTAACATTTTCCTCTCATTCACCCATTTCATTGGATGGTTCAGTGTCTTGTTCAAAAACTATTTTAGAGAAGTAAAGAAACAGGAGGATTTCTACTTTATCTTCTTTGTTAGCTAGAGAGGATATTAAATGCAGTTGAGCTAAGATCATAAAAATTCAGCTTCATCATTTAGTTCATCCAAGATCGTAAAAACATTTTTTTTCTTTTTCAAATTCACTTTTTGATACATTTTCTCCACAAAGACAAAAGCACAGACTTGTTCTTGATTCAATAATTATTTATCTAGTTGGTATTTGTTAAACTCTGTTCAGACACCACATGTACACCAACATCCACCCATCACATAAAATATGAGTGCAGCAGCAGCTCTGTGGATAGCACATTTTGTCACTTTGTGCACACGAGTACATTTTAAAGAAGACCGGAAGAAGAACAAATGTCCAGTTCTGACTAGGGTTGTGAACAATAAACTGATGCGACCGGATATTCGGTTTAACAAGTGAGAGATACGGCTACGTCGGTAGCAGCCTCCTCAATAGATACAAATCAGCCATGAATTCCTAGATTAATCGGTTGTAGAGTCATGGGTCGGGTATCGCCACACTTGAATCAGTTGGCGGCTTCACACACTTACAGTTTGCGTCAGCGTTTCAAAAACAACGCGAGAGGTGAAGCTGCTCGCAAAATGGTTCTCACGCAACTCCATGGGTCTCCCATGTCTCTCCCAATTCTCTTATTTTGCATCCCCGCTTCCCTCACTGCACCGTTCACTTGCGAAGCGTTTTAAGAGACATGAGAAGTCCTTTATTTCCTCCGAAGCGTCACATGAATCGACGTCCATTTCCAATGACGGTGGCAGTGGATCACAGCTGGATCAGCTGTCAGTCGGCTGTCACAGCTGTAGACATGCATAATAATAATAATAATAATAATAAGCGTTTTCTCTGTTTAACAAACAGCTGCACATGAATAACAACCTGCATTCTGTATTTATACTGTGAACTGTGTCCTGCTCAGGGACACGGGAATGTCTTTATATTATATTATTTATTTGCCTATTATTTGCGTCTGGTGATAAATTAATTATTTAAAATCCCAGATTGTGTCCGCTGAACACCGACCAATGTTTTATTAGGTTATATGATAAAGGGAAAATGTAAATGATGTCATTCAGATCAAACCTACACTCAGGAATCATCAGCCTCATGTGGGACTGAATGAAAATGACAAAAAAAAGATTCTAGAACGATCTTTCTTTTAATTTATTATAAATGTAGAAAGATGTTTGTGGTCTTTTTGTTGTTCAGACCCACAATAAAACTGATTTTTAACTCTGGCGAATCAGAAGATAAATAAAATATAAAACTTAATATAACATATAATATAATATCATAAATAATAACATATAATATAAAATATTAACCGTAGAATCAAATCAAATCAAATCATTCTTACACTGTATTGGTACGAATCGGTTAATAATAAAAGTACATCGTTTTTGAATCGTATCGTAACCTGTGTATCTAGATGCGAATAGTTTATCACAGAGAGATGTGCAACCCTAGTTCTGACGCAGATAAAAGCTCAAAGTTTGGACAAAGAGGTGAGAGAAGTGTGCCATCTCAGTAACTGCTCCCACAGTGAGTTAAAGTGACAGGAGTAAACTAAAGCAGGAGAAGAAGCTGAAAGAACCAGAAACTACTTATTTTACCACAAATTCAATAATTCATTTAAGAGTATCATCTGCCAAATAACTTGTTTGATCGATATAACGAGATCTGATCCTCAGTAAAAGTATGAACGATCAGGGTCATCAATTATATAGTATATATATATATATATATATTTAGCTCCTGGTTCGGTTTGTTGAGTTTATCCAGTTTACTTTGGCCCAGTTAACAACCCCTCTGTTCACACTCGCACATCCTGAGTGATCGGATCACAGGTAGACAGCTCCAAGTACAGGTGTCACAGTGTTTTAGTCATGTGTACAAAAAGTGTCCTGGGCCACCTGCTTGGGTCTGCAGGGTCTCATGTAAACAGACAGGCAGACAGACAGGTGAGCTGCTGAAACGCTCCCACCTGCTGCCCAGTGAGGGTGGCGGCAGCAGCATCAGCAGGACGGAGGTCGACAATAACCTCATAGTCCAGGTTTATAAAATGTAACCAAATTCACATTTATGTAGGATATTCCTGCAGTTATACGTGCTCTATTACCCAGGTGGTTGCTCCATGTTTATTTGCAAATAAAGCTGAAGCAAGATCCAATCACATGTGGTCACGCTAGTGGAGGAGCATGAACACGCTGAAAAGTGACACAAGTTTACACTGCCAGTACATTTTTTGTTGATTGACTGAAGAAGCAACCATTTTAGTAATAATTTGACATTTCAACTCAAATGAAAGAACTGGCTGCTTTTGCTTCTCTAACATTTTAGGAAAAATTAACAATGGGGTTTTGAACAGTCAGTGGAATTCAGATACATTGTTCACGGTTATCTGATGCTTTATCGTTTTTAAGATAATAAATGGCATAAAAATAACTGGTGAAAAAAATCCCATATAAGCACATTGGTTTTTGAAAAGAGGTTGGAATCAGGTTTGCAAAACGTCTGAAAACAGAATCAATCAGATAAATCAGACTTGATCTCTCCTGATAGCATCAAAGCCGTGTGTCCTGTTTTCCTGAACACAATAATCTGTAACGCTGATGAGAAGTGTGTCCTTTTGAGGAACAGTTTCCCCTCTGACAGCTGAGAACGAGGCGGAGGAGGAGGAGGGGGGAAGTGTGCCTCCTAAGCTTTGAAGTGATCCAGTCTGCCTGTTGGCTAGACAGGATACAGCCACAGGGTTTATAACGTGTGACACAGAGAATGAATCCTCTGAATACAGCTCGGAGGAGAGGACGTGTCCTGATTCTCGCAAAATCACACAACTTCACGAGAAAACTCTAAAGTTTCAGCCCGGCCTAATCTTTATCAGGAACCAGGTTATTTGTTTTATTAGTTTAAAACGTTGGTGTTGCAGAAGAGAGTCCAGAAAACTCCGGACAGCGCTTGCACACGCCACATGTCACCGTCCTGTTTAGCAAATGTCCTCTGAGAGGACGAGAACGAGTCTGGAGGTGAGATAAGTGTGCACATAACGGCCCACACACACAACATGAAGAAGTGTGTCGTCTGAGCTGCATGCTCCTCGCAGGAAGTCCAGGTGAGATAAGTGTGCTCTTTGAAGGGAGAGGGCTGTAAACAAGTGAATGCAGCGGAGACAAAAGACAGCTCATCTTTCCCACGTTTTGTTTCAGCACAAACTCCAAATTTAAAATCCACCAAATCATAAACAAGTCAGCATGACAGTTCTGGTGATTCTTTATCCTGTATTTTATTCAACAATCGAATTCCCATGCCTGCACTTACTGTTTAAAATAATAAACTTGGACTTGAATCAATTGACTTCTTATATATGAATCAGTTTGGATCTTGCAGAGAAAAATTAATGTGGTGATGATGGTTTGTCCTGCTGGCTATCAAAAGTCAAAATCTGAATCCTTGTGAACTTCAACTTTTTGCATGCAGGGTTAGTTTCCCAGAGATCTCTGCAGTTTTTTCTGCGGGAGGTGGTACTCTTGTTTCTCAGGCCGACAGCTTTAAAGTCCCAGTGACAAACAGAGCTAAGCAGGATGCCTCCCGACACATTTTGTCTCTCTGCTACCAACAAAAGGCTCCTAATGTGAGAGAAGTGTGCCCTTTGAAGTGTCCCGTCTTCCCAGGCCGACACCTCCGGCTGCAGATCCTGTCTGAGCTGAGAGCTGCTCTCTAATGAGACCACGACTACAGAATCAGCTGTCTGATCACAGGAATCTTTCACTATTACTATGTTAATGTTCCCCACAATGATTGACGAATGATGATTTTTAAAAATAAATCTACATAGTTCGCACTGGAGTCTCTGTAACAAAAGCAATTTCCCCCTGGGGATTAATTGAAATAATTCAGATTCTGATAGCCAGTAACTGTAAAAACAGAAATAATCATCCAATTTTCAAATTTCCTGACGGCCCCTAAACGAATCGTGTCTGACAATTCAGTCTGGAAAAATAACCAAAGCTGAGGTGATAATAGTGATATTTCATTAAAATGACTATATTCTACATGACTGATTTAAAATTTTGCCAAAAATAAAGCGTTTGCACTAACCAGATCCTGTTGAAACATTAAATTCTGCTCCTCAGAGACACTGAAGACATGATTGATTCTGCTGAGACAAACGGTCACCTGACAAAACAAAAACTAAACTTGGACATGTTTTTTTTCAATATTTTTGACACTTGTGAGCACTTGCATATAAAGATTGTACTATATTTACATTTTTAAATAAAATAAATCCGCAAGAAAATCTACTTGCATTTTTCTTCTTATTTTATGATTTATGGCATCATAATGTTTCCGTAGAGCTGCAGGATTTACATATTCTGTTTGTATATTGAGGAGAAAAAACAAGGCTACAGCAAAATGTGAGGTTCAGTTGGGGTTCAGAGGGTCAATATTTTCTGATGCACAGCTCAATATTTCCAATTGTGGTCAATTACGTAATAATATAATCTAAGAGCCAGATGCAAGATTTCTGCTGTAACTTTATCTGTCAACAAGCACAAAGATTAAGACCTTAAAATGCAGCTGAAACCTCCAAAAGCTTGTAAGGAAATACTGAAGTTGTGAAGGTCAAGAATGAAAGTCAGCTCTCAGAATGTACATGTTTTTGTTTTTCTTAATCAAACTGTTCCACTACGAATATATGGACATATTTAATGTTACCAATATCTGCTACTTACGAATTAATTAATACATTCCATGACGCAGCAAAACAGACGAAACAGACTGTTAAAATAATTGATTATTTTCTATATTGGTAAATGGTTTTATGCTTTATTTCTGCTTCTGTGGTCTGTCTCTGTTCTCTGTGAGTGACGCAGGTCACTATCAAAGGTCAAACCTTGACTGTAATAAATATCTCTATGCATTTATATTAAGTCAGACAATATGATTTGATACATTGATTGTGTTTGTGTGTTAATATTGATGTAGAAAACTATGATTACTTTAATTACATATATTCCATTTGCTTAAACTGATTAACATTCTATAAATCACAAAGAATGACATCCAGATATATTGGTGCACAGTTTTTGCTGTGTGTGTATGTGCATTTGTGAGTGTGTTTGTGAGTGTGTATGTGTGTCTGGAGAGGGGAGACCACAGAAGGCCGAATGAAAATCCCGTGTGAGAATCTCTGTAAGTCATAACAAGGAAAAATGTTTGTGCTAACAAGTTTGTTAGCAGGCCACAAGGCCTTGTCCTGGGCTGCAGTGATTGTTATGCCCAGGTGGCCTGATGTGTGACGGTATGAAAGAAGACTGGCGAATGAGCGGATCAAGAAGGCGGGACTTCCTGGAAGAAATCGACCAGCATGTTTTGTAAACAAATGTTAGTATTTTAATGGGTTCCAGGGAGGGAGTCGTGGTTCAGACTTCACGAACTGAAACACGTCTGTTTGTATTCAGGGACATGAGTTAATTTTGAACCCGGAGATCTCTGTAAAGTGCACGTTTTTTGACGTATTGTAATAAAACTTTTGTTAAACTGAGGAACTTGGACGTTCTCCAGCTCTTCATTTCCCCATCAAAGAATGCGCAGAAAAATGGTGAGGTTTTTTCTGTTGGTGACAGATTTTTTTCTGTCGGTGACACATTATCAATTTTCAAGGTTTCCTCATGCAATTTTTCTAACAAGACTAAACAATTTCTCAACAGCTTTCGTCAGAATTGGGATTTCATTCTTATGTCAGTTTTTGACTTGACATCTTTAAAATGATGATTCAGTTAATGTTACAGTTACTTATCCTTGCAGTATCCCGGGGTATCCGTCAGGACTGGAAGTGCTGGTCATTAGTGGGTGGAGTGGGATAATTGTGTCTTTGATGTCCCTGCAGCTCTCTGCTCAGACGGCCTCGATGTCTCAGCTACCTGTCGAGTGTGCTGCAACGCCTCGTGTTACAGTACCAACCAAAGGGTTCGCTGCAGGTGAGATAAGTGTGCTGTTTCCTTTCCCACAGCGACAGCTCGCCCTAACGTCTGTCCACGTCCTCACCTCGGACAGACAGGACACACGTCACTGACACATGTGAAGTGTGTCCTTTACAGTCCTATACAACAGGAAGAGGATCTCAACCTGCGAGGTGAGCCAAACACCACCACACATCAAAAAGAGGAAAAGAAAAAAGGCTGAAATTCACAGCGGCGTGCTGAAGTGTGCCGTCACATCAGCTCGGCTTTAATCGACACAGAGACGAGTAAATATGTCTTCAGTGTGTGGACACAAGCTTTAAACCACCATCAGTCTAAAACACTGACACAGGTACCGCTCAGGATGTGTGCAGAATCACACCTGCAGGATTAGTGTGTGTGTGTGTGTGTGTGTGTGTGCGTGCGTGCAAGACAGTAAAACTCACAATGTTTCCTTGCTCGTCCACTGAATTGGTGCCTAAAAATAAAGACAAATAAACAGTTAGCTGCGTGCAAAGCTGTGTGCAAATTTGCTTAACAGGAAAAAGAAAACACAATCAATATCAATCAAAATCAATAAAACCTGTAACACACAGGTTGTGACACCTGTGAGCCTTCAACATAACACAACAATTACTTTCAGGGTTTCAAACACAAGTTCAAACTTAAAAATGTATCTGTAGTCCAAATATTAGAGTCATACAGCCCACAGCTTTGAAGTGGGTGGCGAACTTTAGCACCTTTTTTGCTACCAGTCAAAATGTCTTTCCAGTTTTAGACATTTTATGACAGCAAAGTTATTGCAGAATTTTAAAGTTAAAATATAGAAAAGTCTTCTAGAGTATCAACAGAAGTTCTGTTTTGGTATCAGTGTTGGAATTTTGTTAGGTTAAGTTTTCAAGTCAAAATAATTAGTTGATGACTCAGTTAGTCAACAGAACATTTATTTACAACAATTTAGACTATAAATTAATTGTTTAAGACGTTAAATCGAGCAAATGTGCCACATATCTTCCAGCTGCAGCTTCTGAAGTGTGAGGATTTGCCGTTTGTTCTGTTTTATATTTTTGACGCGTCACTCTAATCCAGGCATGTCCAAACTATTCCACAAAGGGCCGTGTGGCTGCAGGTTTTCGTTCCAACCAAGCAGCAGCACACCAGACTGGACTCAGTTAATCAACTGATCTCAGTCTTCAGACAGTTGATTGGTCAAACTGTGTGCTTTTGCTTGGTTGAAACGAAAACCTGCAGCCACACGGCCCTTTGTGGAATAGTTTGGACATGCCTGCTCTAATCCCTTTTTTGGACTGGTGGTCAGTTATAATATGCCCAAGAAGTGTCTTTAACATTTTTTTATATTATAATCTAAACATTCAATGGAAATGAGGAGTCAATAGATTAACTAATTCTAAATTAAACACTATTTTGCAGCCCTAAAAGCCACCAAATATGCACTCACACCATATTTTAGACAAACAAGTCACTATAATATTTTTCAGCCTTTTATAAGCAGGTTGCATCAGTATTTCTAAAGTTTTATCACAGTATTCAGAGGCTTTATGAAAGAGGTCAGAGAGGACAGATTAAATTATTTTGCAACACTAAAGCCTGCAAATATTATCTGTGCGTCACCCAAAAAGTATTTCACGAACCTCTCTGCAGGAAAACCACAGAAATATGTAGACATTCAGTTTTTCCCAGTTATTTTCAGGTTATCATCCAGAATCAAACAGCTGATCCACATGGTAGAGAGGAGATTAAATCCCAAATGATAAAAGACTCTGAGTCTGTACCCCACAGAATTATTCCATGATACAGATGAGAAGAAAAATATGAGAGAGGAAAAGTTAGAAGGTGGTAAATCTCCAACAGAAATATGGGGGAGCTCCATAGTAGTGTCTGAAATGATAAAAATAGAAATATATATCCATCTTCTGCGTCCTTCAGACTCTGCAGAACCAACGCAGAGTCGAAAGCTTCTGCAGACCGCTCCGTTAACTTCACAGAAACAGCCAATAAAAGACGACAAATGCAGTAAAATCCAAACGTGGCTTAAGGCTTCAGCCCAGGAATAAAACATAAACTTCAGGGTAAAAATAAAAGCAGAGGTGGCTTCATGAACCCAGCAGATGAAATTGTTGGTTCATTAATTCCCTGCTGGGTTTAGCAGCTCTCTGGTGAGGTGACCAACTCTCCCTCTGAGCTCCTAATAAAAAACCTCATCACTCGCTCACTGTTTTACCAATAAAAGTCTTCAAGTCATCTTCGCTTAAAAGTCTTTTAAAGTCTTCTAAAAACTTCTAAAGACTCTTCGTCACATCAGTTGCTTCTATTGCCGCCAACTGAGAAGTAAAACTCCAATCGTGTACTTTTTATGTTAAAATCTGATGAATTAAGTCTCTTTTTTGCTCTCAGTCTCTCTTCGGTGAAGATGAGCTGCTCACCACTGACTGACAGCTGCTGGCTCCGCCCATCTGTGGGCTGTCCCTCTAAACAGGAAGCTGAGGGTGATAAACCAATCACGCCCACTGTTAACATCTTTTCTCCCCTCGATCAGAGCGAGTGTGGAGGCGGCTTATGATCAAGTTTAAAGCTTCAGATCAGCCAATTAACTTTTACCTGGCGTTGGAACTCTTTATTTTGAATCACAAGATGATTTTCTCAATTCATCGAACATTTGTTTGGTCTATAAGTGTCAGAAATTAGTGATAATGCCTATTTAAGTTTCCAAGAGCCCAAAGTGATGTCTTCACATACTAGGCCTGTCACGTTAATTAAAATATTTATGGTTTGATATCTGGACCTGAGAAGGATAACTGGCCTTGATATCTCCTGTTGTGTTTCCTGCAGGTTTATTTCCTCCAAGTCAGCACAATTTATCCAACACGATGTTTGATAAACAGCAGGTTTTACCCACTATTATAAAAGCAGGGTGCAGCTCCTCAGCTCTCATCATTAAAGCTCTACAGGGTTCTAAAAACCGTTCAGTCTTCTGACACACAACAGAGCAGAACAGAAAATGGTGTCGACCTTCACACCTGATCTCACTGTGGACTGTTTTCATGGCAACTGATGATATGTATTAAAATAATATAACCAGCTGTTAATAGCAAGTGGTGACTGCTCTGCTGTTGACTTACTGAACATTAATTTATGACGCTGTCATGATTGCTTTATTTTCCATGTTAACAGAATAAATTATGGATGTTTTTTTGTTTGTTGCCAGATGAATTAATTAAATTATTTCAGAACTTCTACAGAACCTGAACCAGATAACTCCCAAGATAATTCCCAGGGACTACAGGTGAAAATTAGCTATTTAGCTAACCCTGGTATAGAAGCTATTCTATGCATGGTCCCTGTCAAACAAAACCAATAAATAAATAAATAAACATTTGTGTAACTAAGTATTTACTTTGGAAGATAATCTGTAAGAAATGAAGTGGTGAATACTTCTCAGTGTGAACTGAAAGATAAGAAGTTTCACTTCATGATAATCACAAGTTCTGGCTTCACTCGGAGGTCACAAGCAGTCAATGAATCACACCATTAACTGGACACACAGACTGATATGTGACCTGCAATGACTCTTTTTTTTTTTGCACACATGTAACATCTCAGAATCAGAATCAACATGTTCTGGGCTGAGGCAGCACAATCGTCTCACCTAAAGTTGTTATACCTTGATATTTTGGGTGTTTTTTTGCCTTTTTTTCCTGTTTGGAAACTTCGGTCTTCTGAGTTGTTAACTGCCATTCTTACACTAAAATGATTTGATCTTTCTGCATGTTTTGAAGGACAACACAAGTTTCCAGACTCACCGAATAAGTAGACCATGCCGACGGCTCCTCCGATCCCCATCAGCCCCGCCAGCCGCAGCACCATCTTCTTAGCGTAGGCTGTGTTCTCCTTCTGCTTCTTGTCCTCCGTTTGTTCTCCCTCCTTCTCACCCTCACCTCCCTCAGGAGGAGGCTGGCCCTGAGCAAAAATGCAAATAAACCATCATTAATGTCTATAACATCAAAAGATATAGCTCACAGACTATTATATGATTATAGATCAGACCACCACCCTATGGTTGCTAGTAGAGCTGAAACTAACAGTATGCTTCATCAGACATTAAGTTGAGATGAACCCCTTATTCTGTATATAACAGATTTAATCAAAAGCACAAAGTGATGCCTTGATGTTGAGTAACAGCAAAAAACCTGCAAGTTAAAATACCAGACATCTGCCTTTAACCAAAGAATGTCAGGTACTTTAACACGCCAAATATCAAATGATTAATCAAAGACATCACTTAATATTATTCTAATATTACCTTTGAGATCACACAAACACATTGAGGTGAAGACCTGTGTGAGCTGAAATGCACAGAAGTAGGTTTATTCATCTTAAACCTCAACTTCCCAGGTATCCTGATATAGGGGTCCACCCATCAGTTATGTGACTAAAATACCAGCTTAGACAGGCGACTATAACTCAGAAAAACACCACAATCATCTCTTTAAGTTACTAAATACTACATCTTTATAGTGGATGCAGGAATGGACAAGAAAAATATAAATGATTGTTAAAGCTAGGGATACAATATTACAGCTAGGATGTTCTTTCGCAAATACATCATTTTATCATTATAAGATAAAAGGTTAAATCCTACATTTTCAACAGAAAGCACACAAATCCTGTCATCTTTAAACCTTATTTTTTCGAAATACAATATACACACATCTCTTCCACTTTATGGAGAACGCTCATGTCAAAGCCAGTCTGCTTTGAACCTCAGTACATCCATCATTTTAGTGAAGGTGACTCAAGACATGTGGACAGCTTTTTCCCTTGAATATCCTGTTCTGACAGCATGCGAGTCGCAGTCGCTGGGAGGTTTAACTGGAGGCGGTTATGAGAGGACAGGGGAGGGGGTTGGGGTCCGATCTGACCTTCAAACCAAACAAACCTTGGCTGCCAACACAGTTTATCAAACAGCTGCTACAGACACAGTTAAACTAAAGTGAGACACGGTGAGTGTCTGTGAGGAGCAGAAACAAACAGAAACATCCACATTACAGAGAGGAGACTCAGGCTACACTGATGCTAACAGACACAGCTACCCAGGCACACAGCACACATTATTATCTGATAATATGGTCGGGACAGATACCGGCCAGGTTCAGGAAATGAACGTTAAACTGGTGTGTCCTTACAGAAAGACAGCCCACCTACCTGTAACTGCAAAGACGCATGCTAATATTAGCATGTTAGCCTGTTAGCTTCGTTAATCTCAGGTTCATTCATTTAGCAGACACGCAGAATGGAGCCGACACGAAATACTTATGAAGCTGACATTCAGCGTGACAACTACAACACAATATATAACCCACACAGGCTGCCAGTCTCTGTTTATCCGCTGAATATTGAGATATTAAACTAGCTTTCTACATAACCTGAGAATGGAAATGTCACAGAGGTTGCTTCGATTTTCGTTACAAGGGCATTCCGTGTGGGCGGGGATTAGCATACACGATTTGCAGTGGATTCGCTTTCCCGCCAACAACGTGGATCCGTTAAACAAATGGAGCGCTCCTGAGGAGGCTAACCGTCCCACCTGACTCTGCTGCTGCTGCTGCTGGAGCCGCTCCTGGAGGATAGCCTGAGCCAGCCCGCCCGTCGCACCGCCCGCTCCGGCCGGCGGCTTCTCCGTAGAGAGTGTCCTGACTATGTCCACTACCGCCGGGGAGGAGGCACCCACAGCCCCGCTCCGGAGCCGCAGGAGGCCCCGGCTCGCTCGCAAACACATGGGGTACACAGCCGTAGCCGACATGTTGGATAGTAGCACTAGCTGCCGGGAGAGCGTACGTGAAAAGGACAAAGGCACCCGATTGGCTGGGGCTGGTTTGAGTGACAGGTAGGAGGAGCCCTCAAAGCAGCGAGAGGCCACATGGACAGGGAGGAGGGCGGGCTCTACTGCGCCCCGTCCAATCAGAAGCAAGAATGAGTCTGACCTTCGATTGCGACACATAACTGCCATGATGGTTGATGGCAAAATGCCCAAAAGTCTGCTCACTTACATCACCTGAATCTCTGAAACTGTCAGACTACAACTACGGTCCGCTAAAAAAACTACTTTAAACATCAGCAAATACAAATAACATTTATACTAACATTATATTCATAAATATGATATTCATGGATCCTCTGGGTCCTGGGAATCTATCATATCAAGACATTTTCAAGGTTTGAAAAGTGCTTGTTTATCTGAATAAAAAAGGCTACTTAAAACTGTTTTAAATGTAGCTAGTTCATTCCAAATCTACCTCCAAACAAGTGACACATCTAGAAACATAAAACTTTTTTTGTGTTTTCCTTTAATGTGTCACTCTTCTGTGTTATAGTTTTGGTTGTTTATAGCTCAGTAACTTCTAATTTAATGCGCTGAAGAAGTTAAATAATCAGTTTATTTCATGTACTGTCTGTATATAACTGCAGTTTACCACAGCTGTAAGGTGCTGGAAAAACTTTAAAATGCACCTTGAAAATGCTTGAAGACTTGAGAGTTTTAGGAACCCTGGCTATTTCTAACTACATTGTGTCATACATTAAAGGCTACTATATTTATCTACATGTAATTATATGTATGCTTTATTATACCCAATGATTACAAATATGTTGCAGTTGATATGATGATTTTTTTAGCTGAAATACTGTGTGGATTTTTCTCTGATATGACTCTGCAGAGGTAGTCAGAAGGCTGCTTTCTGAAACAAATAACTCATTAAAGCATATTTAACATTATTATTCATTATCACCATCTTTGTAGAAGTAGGTGATGGAGGAAAGAACATTTACTCCTCAGCACTCTGTTGGACTACATGATGATGAAACCATTTTTAAATCACCTCAAACATTGTTTTCAACATTATATATAAATCAATATATAAAATCAATATCGATACAATTTCAATTAATCATTTATGATTTGTAAAAATAAAAACCCATCACATTCCCAGAGTCCTAGGTGATGGCTTCAAGTGTCTTGTTTTGTCCATATAACATTAAAAAAAAACAAATATGTTAAATAAAAACGTTGGCAGTAGCTGTCATTTTGTTGTTGTTTATCATCGTGTTCCTTCACTGCCCTCTCCTGTTAACATTGTGTAACTACATCTCTCTATAACAGCACAGTGATGCAGAGTGAAGCCAGCAGAGAGCAGGAGAGAGAGAATGGCCGCTGACCACAGAGGGAGTCAACATGTTATTTAAACACACTAATGGAAAACAACTGAACTCAATGTGAAGAAAGATACAGGAGCATTTCAACATTTCAAAATAAAACTTCCAAAAATACAGTGCTATAGTAACTACCCAAAGCCCAGGACCTGTCCATGAAAATCAGAAAACAGAATCAGAGACAAGAAGGTCAATGTTAGACCAATCAGTGATTATTTTTGGAACTCGGGAGGACTTTTTAGATTATGAATGGAGTGGGGGCAATTGTGGTCTTTATTTAAATCGTGCAGAAAGACTTAAATGTGTTGGGACATTTTAAAGGATATTTTGAAAAAAAAAATGTTTTTCAAAAGAAACCTCTAAAAAGATATGTTTTAGATATGTTTTCTTGATAGTGTTATTCTACAATGTTTTTAAACTTTTAAATAGGGATTATTTTAGTAACTTTTTTTGAAATTCTTAAGTGTGATTTTCTTGTTTTTGTTCAAGGGAGGGGAGGATATTTTAGATTTTGAAGGGAGTGGGGCATTATTTAGACATGCTGACATTTATTTAAACGTAGGAAATGTACATTTCATACATTTGAAAAATGTCAATTAGATTATCAAAAGAAATTTCTTCTGAAAAATTAAGACATTTTTTGCAAAAAGAGGACAATGGAAGAATAAAAAGTCTTTATTAGTTTCAGTCCATAAACTGTAATGTGCATATTATTATTTTTTACGGGCATCAGTTTATTTAGCTTTTAGCCTATCGTGTATTTATTTAAATCAAACGTGACGCCAGTATAGAGAGAGAGAGAGTGGTTGAGAGAGGTGTAGAGGCAGTGGGAGAGAGAGAGAGAGGCTCAGTGTTGTTCCTGCTGAGGATCAGAGAGCAGAGAGAGAATCATCATCAGCAACCAGCGGCTTGTTTTCAGGTAAAAACTCCTTCAGCTGCACAATAATAACCCGAGTTTATAGTTAACGATGTGTGGATTAATAATGGATTATAATTGTTATCAGTATTATGGTGAGTGTCTCGTGTTGTTGGTGAGGATGGAGATGCTGAGAGGGGGGGGGGGGCGCTGTTCAAAACAATCTGAATAAACCTCTCTTCATCTGCTATATTTACTGTCAGATTATTATAAAACGAGCATCGAGCGGTTATTTGTTTTTAATATCCGATATAAGATCCCCAAGCCGCGTGTGTGCGTGTGCGCGTTCATTGTCTGTCAGCGGGGCGTTTTTCACTACGCACATTGGCACAAACACCCGGAGCTGTCCGCAACTGCTGTTTTATTATATTTATCTGGATGATATATTAATATAGTTCTGTATCAGGTGTGCAGCCGTGCAGAACGAGCTGTCTGCGGTGTGTGTGCGTATGTTTTGCTGCTCGGAGTCTCCGGCTGGTTTGTTGTAAAATGGAGGCTGATGGAAGAGGAGGAGGAGGAGGATGCTGCCACGGCCTCCTCCTCCCTACGCCTCACAACCTGCTGCTCCATCACATGCTGCTGCTACACCCTGTAAACCAGCACAAATAAGAATGATACAGAACCAATAAAACACAAATTATCTGACTGTATATACTGGCAGGATGGTGCTGTGTTTAAGGTGCACCTATTGTTGGTTATTACGATGGTTTCCATCTCAGCCAGTATTCCCAGTGGGACTCCAGTCTCTACCAGCACACACTGATCCACTACAAGGTCATCAGACCATAAAAATAGGAGCCTATATCAATAATTATCTATCTATCTATCTATCTATCTATCTATCTATCTATCTATCTATCTATCTATCTATCCATCCGTTTGGGCTGGGCCATAATTCTATGAATCGCATCGTGATTAATTCATATATCGAAATATTGTTATGCATACTACATTGTCTAAATTGATAATAATAAGCCCACACTAAATCAAATAATAATGGAGGAGAATATTTTCTTTTTTTTTCTATTTTTCTATTCACTTCAAATCCAAATATTCTTCATCTTAAATGAATTGTGTGCAGCATTTTCAACATCAGTGTGCAGGATGTCAGATTTATTGTTCAACTCTTTCAGTGGATGGATGGAAATATGTATTTATTTTCTCAATAATTTCACTTGAAATGCTCATTTTGCACAGAAGTTCTTAATTAAAAGAGAAAATACTCAGTAGACCTACTTTCAGGTCTAAGCTTACAGAGATACTGCCATGCCCCCAGTAGGACGATCGGACCACAACTTAGTTCTTCTGGAGACTTGTTACAAACCCTGTGTGTGGAGGCAGCCTCCAACTAAACTCACAGTCAGGAAATGAACACCAGAGGCTGCTGAGGCTCTAAAGGACTGCTTTGAATGTACAGACTGGAATGTGTTGCTGGAAACAGAGGAGAACAGTATGGACATTTACAGACAGGTTGACATTACTGATTACATCAACTTCTGTAGGGACACAGTCATACCTACAAGGACTGTACGCTGTTTCCACAATAACAAACCTTGGATTACTAGTGATTTAAAGGCTATCCTCAATGAGAAGAAGGCAGCTTTTAGAGATGGTGACAAAGCACGGCTCAAACTAGTACAATATAAATTGAAGAAGAGATTAAAGATGGCAAAGGTGGACTACAAGAAGAAACTGGAGAGAAATCTACAGAACAGCAACCTCCGTGAAATGTGGAGAGGAATCAACACCATCTCTGGTTACAACAACAAGAAAAGACAGCCAGTGGCGGGTGGTGTAGAAAGAGCTGATGAACTCAACCAGTTCTTCAATAGATTCAATACAGCGGCCTCACACAATGCCAATGCTGCTGCTCCTCCTCCTCCTCCTCTTCAACAACAACATGTGTATATCTCCAAAGCAGCATCCAACCCCCCTCGTACACCTGAGCCTCCACCCTTGTCTGTCACAGAGATGGGGGTGAGGTTGGAACTGGGAAGACTTTGCTCTAGGAAGGCTGCTGGCCCAGATGGTGTGTGTCCAAGGCTGCTCAAGGACTGTGCTGCCCAACTATGTCAACCTCTCCACAAGATCTTCAACCTCAGTCTACAGTTGGGGCGTGTGCCGGCACTGTGGAAGATTTCCTGTGTTGTGCCGGTACCGAAAATAAAATATCCAGCTGAACTCAATGACTACAGACCAGTAGCCCTCACTTCTCACATCATGAAGACCTTGGAGCGGCTGATTCTACGCCTACTGAGAGCTGAAGTCAAAGACAAACTCGACCCCCTGCAGTTTGCATACAAACAACACATCGGAATGAACGATGCTGTCCTCTACATGCTTCACCGTGGCCTTGCTCATCTGGAGGAAAACTAGTGCTTATGTGAGAATCATGTTATTTGATTTTTCAAGCGCATTCAACACCATCCAACCCAACAAACTCAAAAACAAGCTCACAGAGATGGGAATGGATCTTTCCTTCATCTCCTGGATCACAGATTACCTGACAGGAAGACCACAGTATGTCAGGTTGGGGAACTGTGTTTCTGGGACATTAATGAGCAGCACAGGGGCTCCACAAGGGACTGTTCTGGCTCCATTCCTGTTCACACTGTACACAGGGGACTTCAAATACAACTCTGAGTCCTGCCACATCCAGAAGTACTCAGACAACACTGCTATTGTGGCGTGTATCAGGAATGGACAGGAATCTGAATATAGGGATCTGATAAAAGCCTTCAGTGACTGGAGTCACAAGAACTATCTCCTACTGAACACCTCAAAGACTAAGGAAATGATCATAGATTTCAGCAGGTTCAAGCCCCCTCTTCAGCCAGTGAATACCTGTGGGGTGGATATCGAGGTGGTGCCAAGTTATAAGTATCTAGGTGTATACCTGGATAATAAGTTGGACTGGTCCCTAAACACAGACGCACTCTACAAAAAGGGGCAGAGCCGCCTCTTTTTCTTAAGGAAGCTAAGATCTCTGGACATCTGTAGTAAGATGCTGCAGATGTTTTATCAGTCTGTGGTGGTAGTGTGTTGTTTTATGCTGCAGTCTGAGATGCAAGGCGGTTGGACAGACTGGTCAAAAGAGCTGGTTCTGTGGTTGGAGCCAGGTTGGACACACTGGAGGAGGAGGTGGAGAGATGCACTGTCAAGATGTTCGTGGCCATCCTGGGGTTAGGTGCGTTGCTCAAGGGCACTTCAGTCCTTGACCTGTCAGTACCCCGATTCCTAACCTCTAGGCCACGGACTGCCCAAGTAATACTTTATTATTCTAATACTATACTAATAATCAGCTTTTTTCTTCAATATCATTTTGCAGTCTGCAGAAATTTTCTTGCTCCATCTTGTAAAGCCTCTTTAGTTTCAGAAATCTGTATTTTCTCTCCTGGATGATTTCCTTCTCCTCCTCATCGACAACAGATCAAAACAATACACTTACAGTTATAGACTGATTGCAGGGGGCTCGTTTCTGTCAGAAATCTGCAGAAATGTTTCAGGTGTTCAGAAAAGCTGAAAGACACTTCTGTAGCTGCTCGTCAACACTGTGCAGTATATGGTGTTTCACAAGGTTAGGTGAAGCAAAACTCAACAAAAATCCAATGCATTCAGATAACTAGAATCTGGAACATGTGACTTGAAGACTGAGGACCACAGAGAGGTTCTGGGCTGCCGCATTCTTCAATAACTGTATCATCCCATTGTGCTTTTTTGTCTAAACGCTGTTTAAAATCTGTGAGGATGAGACCTCCTGGTCCTGTTTTGTTCAATTTGTTTCCATTTACAGACTGACACTTTACAGCAGCACTGACACACCGCCCTCGTCACTTAAACTAGCACTCACACAGATGATCGAGTTTTTCCAGCTCCAGCGTTTCATTTGCGCTCGCTGTAGTTTGACTGACTCATGCGCCAATCAGCTGGTTGTGCTGACATAGCACATTTTGCTAAAGGTGTACAACTCTTAAAATAGAAATTTGGTTCTGCATCAATCTACACGTTGTGTATTCTGCATTCACTGGTCCATGACCTCCATATTGTGATGTTTAGGCACATCTGCACTTTTCACTCTCACTGTGTCAAAACAGCAAAAATACAGCTGGTGATACGTTAGAAAACAGCAGAAAAAGTAACAGTTTGCAAGAAAATTCAGTCCTTGTGTCTCAATCAGAACCAAACTGTTTGTTATAACTGATATTTGCACATTGCTCATGTTTTTTTTTGTCACCATATTACAGTTTGTCCAGCATAAAGGGATTCTCTTATTTCTCAGTTACAAGAACAACTTTAAGGTGATCTTGTGAAAAAAAACATTTCTTATCAGTGGATGCATCATTTTTAAAATGTTCAAACTGTCAAATATTAATTTTGGCATCAGCCTTAAAAGCACCATATCAGTCATAGAGTATTCTTAATTTCCTGATCGTTTCTGGTGTGTGTGTGTGTGTGTCTGCTGACTCATACGCTGGGGTTGTGTAACCTTCGTCGTGGTCTCAGCTGTTTCATGTGCTGATTACCGTCCTGTTCATTACATAAAACACACAACAGATGCACAGAATTAAATCAACCAAACGGAAACGTGAAGTTTCATCGGAGCATTTAGTTCTGACAGGAAGCTGAAGAGAGACACGTGCTGTTTTCATGTGAGTGCTTCATTTTCATCTCCGCTCGACGAGACGTCTTTCTTCTCTCTGGGATTTCAGAATACAAAAGATCTGCTTCACCTCACATGAGATGTTTGCTCTGTGCAGGCTGAGAATCAGACTGAGCACTTTACTTTCAAGTCAAAACAGATCTGTTTTTATCTCAGCAGCTGTTAGCTTAGCATGTAGCTGTAGCAGACAGTAACTGACTCAGATTAGGAAACAACAGAGCTACTGTTTTGTCTGGATTATAATCTATAGAGACATGTTAGATGCCTCATTCGACCCACTAGATTATAAAGAGGATGTGACTGGTTCATCTGGCTTCTTGTCTGAGCTGCTGCTGCTGTCTCTCTCTCTCTCTCTCTCTCTCTCTCTCTCTCTCTCTCTCTCTCTCTCTCTCTCTTTGTCTCTGGTGTTGTTCAGATTGATTATATCTTTTTTGCAGCTCAGATCTGATGGTTTGTGATCCAGCAGGCTCCGTCTGTGTCTCAGAGTTCCTGGTTCGTGTCCATGCAGTGTAGATGTTCAGGGTCAATGCAGTAAGGTGATAACCCGGGTCAGGACCTCTGACTCACGGCCCTCAGAGTCTCAGAGCTTCAGACGATAGCTGCTGCGGTCAATGGCGGCTGTCTCCTCAGCTGGAAAAACGACAGGACTAATCAGAGCGTGTCGGAAGGAATTAAAAATGAGGAGGTCTTCTAGAAACGCATTCTCATCCCAACTCGTCAGATACCGACATAAGGCAGCTTTTAGCATCATCACTGTGGCCCTTCAAAATAAATAAACCGTTTGACTGAGGTTAGGGTAACAGAACAGAGCTGGGCTTTAAAACAATGAATTCTGCACTCAACTCGTGGACGCATTTGTGCAGGTCAACTCCAATTCACTACACAGACCACTGGTTTCACACAGGACAGGACTCTGGACTCTCTTGGGTCAGAGTCCGGGGTTTGTTTGACCCATCTACCCTAAAAGGACTGCATTTTCTATATCACAGTCATAGTGACCACTCAAAGGGTGGTAAACAACCACTCTCATCTGAGCCACAGCCCTCTGTGCTCTCCATATTACGTCTGTTACTGTAAGTGTCTAATATAATAAGTTAATGGAAAGCCTGGTGCTAAAGTGTGTCAATGTGTGTCAGTATCTGACATCGAGGGTTGTGACAAAGAAAAAAGCTACATCTTCCTGTGAGAGGGAAACATCTGAAGGATGTGTGTTGACATGGACACAGCAATGACATGGACACAGCAATGAAAAGCCTTAAATTTAATACACTTGTTTAATCTACATGACAAAATGTTCAGCCCTCCTAACAGCCTCCACCTCAGCTCCTGTGTCTGTTGTGACAGCTGATCAGTTTGTGCAAAACAAACAAAATTAGGTGACATACAAAGCAGCAGTTTCTCTTATTTTAATCACCAGAAAACACATTCATGCCGTCTGCTGTGACGCTGATCAGTTTGTGCAAAACAAGCAGAATCAACTGACATGAACACCAGAGGAAGCAGTGTGTCCTCTATCCTGAACCTTACATACAATGATGGCTACTTTAAAAAACATCATTAGAAAAGATTGCTGAGATTGCAGCAATGCATTCGATGATATGTAGATGCATCAGATTTAAAAACATAATGAATAAATATAACATTTTGTGGCTGAACACCATTCATCCTGAAGTATCCTGACTGCAAGAAAACACTGAACATGAAGACATGAGATCAGTAAGAGGATATTAATTCATCTGCTTCCTTCCTCCCTGGGATGAGAGGATGGAGGAGGTGATGGAGGCTAGAGGATGGAGGGAGTGTCTGCTGGATGATTTCAGCGTTTCATCCATTTGCTAAAGTGGAGAGTAGATTTGATCCAGTCGGCCTGTCAACAGATAATGACTGACAGGGAGTGTAAGCATTAGCCTCTTTAGCTGCTGCCATTATCAGTGAGATGCAGCCGGTCAATTAGCTTCACACACACACACACACACACACACACACACACACACACACACACACACACACACACACACTGCAGAACAGAAACCAGGAAGCTGGAACACAGACCGGACCGGGCAGGTTTAACCTGAACCCTCTTACTGAGATCGGAGCTGCTTCAGACACAATAAAGCTGAGATTCTTTCTGATTTAAAAGCTGTAAAACCTCCTGAAGAGACGTTACAGTGCACAACAAGGCAGCCTCAGTGAAACGTTACTTTGGTCAAACAAACCAGGACTTTCACCAGCAGAACGTAAAATGACCAAAAAGTTACACAAAATTACGAAAAAAAGACAGAAATTCACCCAAAAAATCCACTAGATTACCAAAAAAAGTCACAAAACGACCCAAAAAATTACAAAATAAGACACAAAATGACCAAAAATATTTTTTTAAAAGCTGCAAAATGTCCTAAAAAAGACATAAATGGACCAAAAATGTGTTTATTGATATTATTTAGTGGAAAATATGATTTTCTGATTAAAAACAATAATATTTGTCCTCTCTCCTCTGTGACAGGCCCAGCTGCAGCGTCCCTCACCATGACTAAAGAGGAGAACCTGGAGGTGCAGGAGAAGGAGAGGCACGACCGGGAGGAGCAGGAGGAGGGTAAGGTCCAGAAGGAGGAGGAGGAGGTGCTGACCGAGGAGGAGGAGGAGGATGAAGAGGAGGAGGAGTATGAGCTAGAAGAGGAGAGGGAGGGGGAGGAGCGAGTGGAGGACGAGGAGGAGGACGAGCAAGAGGAGGAGCGGGAGGAGAGAGAGGAGCGGGAGGAGGAGGAGGAGCCTCCAGCCAGCAGGGAGCTGGACGCTGAGCCGGAGCCGGAGCCGCTGTCCGTGTCCGAGTACCAGAGTCCGGTCCACGAGCTGCGCCGCCGCGCCATGGTGCACCCCTCCGCCCAGGCACCGCTGCCCAAGGACTACAGTACGTCTACCGCCTTAAATATACACTTTCATACCACCTTAAATATCATACCAACTTAAATATATATGTCATACTACCTTAAATACACACGAACATCTTAAATATCATACCACCTTAAATACACATTGTCATACCACCTTAAACACACACTCTCTTACCACCTAAAAAACAAACTGTTTAACACCTTAAATATATACATTCATACCACCTTAAATACACACTGACATACCACCTTAAATATACATAGTCTAACACCTTATATACACAGTCATACCAACTTACATACACACTGCCAAACCACCTTATACATACCATCTTAAATACCTCTGCCATACCACTTTAAATAAACACTTTCATACCACCTTAAATACACATATAAAATATAATTTTAATGGAGGATGGAAGGAGCCAAAATAGGTGAATACAATATTTGACAAATAAATTAATATTCCATTAGATATACCACAAAGTTATATTGAAAATAAATATTAGAATAAAATTAAATATAAATAAATAGGCATTGATTAATTGTTAAACTTTGATATACATCGATATTCTTTTTTATTTTCCTTCTTTAATAATTCTCCTATCACTTCACTATTAAATCCCTTTGTGGATTAATGCATACATTTCTTTATGAATATTCTATTTATTATGCAAATTAGGAGGCATTCAGTCATAAGGGTCTGTTCACCTATTATTAGATAATAGGGAAGTAAATAAAGGCACAATGCTACATTTGCATTTTCAGATTGCAGAAAGTGATTTTTAAAATATTATCCTCTTTAATTTGCATGAAGAAAAATTTCATTGAAATGCTGATGTCCAGAGTTGTGTCAAAGATAAACAGAGTTAGATAAACAGTGAGCAGTGAGCAGGCAAAATCCTCATAAAACAAAAACAAACTTAAAAAACAACCACAGTAAGAAACCTCAGAAGAATCTCAGTGTGGCTTCACAAGACTACAAACACTTACAACACACACACACAGACCTCGGTGCTTGCTAAGCGATCGATGGCCGAAAGCGCTGGAGTGACTTTGTGTGGCTGACGGGCTCGTTGGTATTCATCAGACTCTCCCCGGTTCCATTATACACTCTGCATGTCATCTCCATTATCCAGTAGTGAACACAGAGCTCCTCCTCTCAGGCCTCGCTGACCCTCTGACTCACTGTGAAACGTTATTTATTAACAGTTCTTACATTCCTGCTGATCAAAGTTAGTTTTTAGATTGATTTTTATTTCCTTTCAGTCAGCTGCTGATGACTGATGATTTTGTACAAAGTGGATTAAGGGAATTAACAACTAGAAAGTGGACTCACACTGTTGAGAATCTCCTGCATAGCTCTGATCAACCCAGACTCCACTCAGAAAACAAGCATTTTGAAAGTTGTTTTTCAGGTATGTCTGCAAGACGTCAAGCCAAGCATGAATCCAGTCTTTTTACACATCAGTATCATGTTGTAGTTATTTCTGCACCCTTTTTTTATTAAGTCATTGCAAGTAGATCATTTATTTATCGTTTATTTGAGGCGTAACTGCTGTAGTAGCAGCAGTCAGATCGTCTTGAACTCCATTGAGAAAACAAGCGTTTTAAAAGTAGTGTTCTTGCAGACAGACCTGACAAAACACAAAGTCAGACTTTTTAGATATCAGCATCATATTGTAGTTATTTCAGCATCCTTTTGACCCATTTACTTACTCCACCCATCATAGTTACTCCACCCATCATTGCATACTATACTGTCTGTGCTGTTTGTTCTTTATTGTGTTTTCTCTGTGCTCTCGACATCATTGTAAATGAGGGGTTGCCTTCAATGATTCCTCGAGAAATAAATAAAGGATAAATGTAAATGATAAAATTTGTTGCAATTAAATCACAGATGAATCTGTAAACATTAGGCATATACTGCTGTAGTAGCGGCAGTCATAATAGACCTGATCATCCTGAACTCCTTTCGGGAACATGCATTTTGTTCTCTTGTCATGATGCAGACAGACCTGACAAAGCATGAATTTAGACTTTCCACATCAGCATCATGTTGTAGTTATATCTGCACCCTTTTTTTATTAATGCATTGCAAATAGATCATTTATTTATCGTTTATTTGAGGCGTAACTGCTGTAGTAGCAGCAGTCAGATCGTCTTGAACTCCATTGAGAAAACAAGCGTTTTAAAAGTAGTGTTCTTGCAGACAGACCTGACAAAACACAAAGTCAGACTTTTTAGATATCAGCATCATATTGTAGTTATTTCAGCATCCTTTTGACCCATTTACTTACTCCACCCATCATAGTTACTCCACCCATCATTGCATACTATACTGTCTGTGCTGTTTGTTCTTTATTGTGTTTTCTCTGTGCTCTCGACATCATTGTAAATGAGGGGTTGCCTTCAATGATTCCTCGAGAAATAAATAAAGGATAAATGTAAATGATAAAATTTGTTGCAATTAAATCACAGATGAATCTGTAAACATTAGGCATATACTGCTGTAGTAGCGGCAGTCATAATAGACCTGATCATCCTGAACTCCTTTCGGGAACATGCATTTTGTTCTCTTGTCATGATGCAGACAGACCTGACAAAGCATGAATTTAGACTTTCCACATCAGCATCATGTTGTAGTTATATCTGCACCCTTTTTTTATTAATGCATTGCAAATAGATCATTTATTTATCGTTTATTTGAGGCGTAACTGCTGTAGTAGCAGCAGTCAGATCATCTTGAACTCCATTGAGAAAACAAGCGTTTTAAAAGTAGTGTTCTTGCAGACAGACCTGACAAAACACGAAGTCAGACTTTTTAGATATGAGCTGTGTGCACCTCTGGTCTATATTATCAATCCAAATTGTGTTTTTTGATGTATCTGGGACTTCCAGAACAGTTAGAGCAACAGTATCTCATATTTTGGCCACACTTGGAAAGTGACGTTAATCCCAACATGAGTAACATGAATAAATATGAATGTAATCCTGTGCTACATTTTGATCAAGATCTTAGTCAGGAATGGTAAAATCACCATCAACACTTCGACTCAGGTGAATGTGCATGTTTGTTATAAGATCTACCTCATGAAAAAAACCTCTTTTCCAATCAAACTGCCTCTCTCCCACAACGACACTGTAATAAATTATTCTGTAGTCATTTCATTTTACTTAATATATTTGATAAAATGTATTAAATATAAATGCGTCGTTGATTTTGAGGCAGTTGTTAAAGTAACTTAAATATAAAAATGAGAAGATGGAATCTACTTATTTTGACCACATTGAATATAATCTTTATATGTATGTAATTCTAAATCAAGAGCATTTTGAATGAATCCAACACAATAGAATTAGTCCATTTTTAATTGACAGGCACTTCCTGTTGTTATTAACTGAACTTGTAACGTAGTTAGATTTAATTAATAATATTGCGTGCAATCTGTTGCCTCAATTTTATTGTTTTTATTAATGGATTGATTGATTCCTCCCTGCTGCCCCCTGACCTTCATCAGACTGAGTCCCTGTTTGCAGTGGGACCTGAAGGACTCCTGGACAGTTTGTTGTTGCTCAGTGAAATGAAACCTGCTCAGAGCTCAGACTGCAGCGCTGGCAGGAAGAGAAACTGCAGCGTTCTCAGGTCACTGTGAGGGCTGCAGAAACTTGTTTATCACGTCTCCAACAATGCTTCTCCTCTTTTCTCCCTTCATTTGTTCACCTCATTCATGTTCACCTCTGACTGTTCTCTCTCTGTCCGTCCTCAGCCTTCACCTTCTTCGACCCCAACGACCCGGCCTGTCTGGAGATCCTCATGGACCCTCGGACCACCATCCCCGAGTTGTTTGCCATCGTGCGTCAGTGGGTCCCGCAGGTGCAGCACAAGATCGACATCATCGGCAACGAGGTGAGAACTGAAACATTTCCTTACCTAAATTTATGACGGTTATAGAATAAAACTACCAAACTCTTTTGATTTCGGCTTCTGCAGTGTGAAGGTTTACAGCTATTCTGCATCTCATATCATCATATACAGACTCCCTGTTTATAAACTCTTGTCGAAAAAGCATTTTAACTGAAGTTAATTTACTATTAAGCCACATCAATCAAACTTTAATCAGACATTATTTCTAAAGCATCTTGCATACAAGTTAGTGCTTTACAACCTGGATTATAACACACATGATTGATAGAAATGATAAAAGTGAAATGATAAAAATATTAGAGAATATAAAAGGCATTAAACACTGTCTATTTCATGGATCATAAACATGCCAACAAACAGGCTGATGCTGGACCCTGTAGTGATACAGAAACTAGTGAAAGAACTTTTACAATCAAGATAAAAAACTGACGGACAACAGAAAGTTCTGTAGAAACTGTAACAGTTTTTCTTGATGGGCGAGCATTACGATCGTTAAGACAGTCTTTCTTTGTTAAGATTCACACTAAAACAATATGTCATTTTCTCCTAGTCCAAAAATAATAAGAAAAGAACAAAAAAATTCAACTATTAGTTTCTACCAGGAGTCGCATTATTTGTAGAGCTCCCCGCCTCTCAAACATAAAACAGGCCTGCTGATTAAAACTTGTAAAAAAACAAAAAAAAATGAATAAAGCAGTTTCCTGTTAAAAATCTGTTTTTCTGATGTTGTTGAGCATGTAGGCAGAGGTGCTGCGAGCCGAGCTGACTTAACCTTTTTTCAGCTTGTTTCTCTGATAGGTTCAGATCCAGACATCTGAAAGCTTTAATCCTTTAAAATCTAAAAAGTTATTTTATAACAACTTCTAGCAGACAAGCACAATGCTGCTGACACATGCACAAAGAGGAAATGATGCCATTAACTGCAGATCATTCTTAATAAAATAACAAATTTCTCTGGTTTGTTAATAGCTGGAAACATTTAGGATACACTCCAGGCATTTTTTTTGACATTACGATGCCGAAATGTGCCATAGTATAATTAATAATTTTAAGGCTGTTTTTAAGATGAAAAAAGACTGATTCTAACCCTCAGTCTCAGGATTGGTGCCTGTTGGTTCAGGGAAAAGCTAATGCTAAAGCTAAAGATAGAAGGTAGGAGTTCTGGCATGAAGCCTGAACCCTCGCTGGGCTGTCATTGTCACATTGACCCAGATTCAACACACACACACACACACACACACACACACACACACACGCACACACACACACACACACACACACAGATAATGAACAAAGAGTCCCGTCCCTGTGGGCTGAGCTGGTGTTAGAGCTGGGACAGCCTCAGTGCACTCAACTAACATTTAATGTTTAATTCAAATCAAGATCTGAATAAAACAATAATAAAGATTAAAACAGTCTATGGTCAGGAGCAGTGTGGTGCTTCATGCAACGATCAAGAAAACAAGTCTGTTTGCAATTAATTAACAAAACCGTGACCACCACTAACCCTCCAGTCTCACAGCTCCTGACATGTTGTTGTTGCCTCAAACACCGTTTCTTTGTTGATGTCTTTCTCCCAACAAAAATCTGAACCAAACCATGTCCGTAACCTGCAACCACAGAGCGGGTGCTGCAGGAAACATCATTTTAAAAAAAGGGATTTGATGGGTAGTTCAGCTGGTAAACACAATATATAAAAAAGGTAAAATTATATATAATTTTACCCTTTTAGTTGCTTGTTTGAGTTTGTTTTATCGTCTTCTAAATGTACTTTTACATGTCTTAATATTACTTTTTAATTCTGCTTTTAATGCAGCTTCTATTTCAATGTCTGTTGTATTTTATGCCTATGTAAAGCACTTTGAATAATCTTGTGAATGAATGGAAGGTCCTTTACAGATACATTTGCCTTGTCTTGGTTCTTCATATATATATATATTTCAGATATGAATATATGAGTTGTATGGACACATCACTACAGATTCCAGTGGAAAGAAATCTCACATTTTTCTGCAAACTGTCTGAAAAAACGAGAGATGCAGATCGAGTTAGCAATTAAATATATAATATAATATAGATATACTAATTCATCTTCATGGAGCTGTGAACACTGTGTAAAATTCAAATGTGTGGATATTCTAAGTTATGTGAAGTGATTGTTACCTACTTAACCTAAATCTGAAAAACTGCCATTTCAAATGATTTAAAGTGATTTAAAGTGATGTAATGGTTCATCTGATGGAGCTTTGTGTCCTGAGTGTGATGTGAGTCCCCACAATGTCAGTAATACAAGAACACACAGAAACACGGGGATGCTGACCCAGTTAAAATGGCTGCACGGACTGGAAACAACAGAGAAAGACAGAGAGAGAGAGCGATAGTTAGATAGACAGAAAGAGAGAGAGAGAGAGAGAGAATGGTGCAGAGGGAGAGAGAGACTGAAAGTCAGTGCCATGACTCAGCAGGAAGCTGACTCAGCCTGGAGGAAGAAAACAGAGTCATGACTCAGAAACAGACGAGTGAAGGAGTGAACGCTCATTCAGACGATCGCTGACCTTTCACATCGTGTCCTCCTGCTCTCAGCATCCTTTAATCTGTCTATTGTGATTACATTCAGGCATATTTACTGCTGTAAAAGATCTTCCTGAACTCCATTCAGAAAACAGTCGTTTTAACAATACTTTCCTTGTGCTCTTGCAGACAGACCTGACAAAGCATCAATTCAGACTTTTTACAATTTTCTTCTGCAGATAAAACTGGCCAAATAATGTGAAAGAATTTCTCAATGTATACCTTAATTTTTCAAAATGTTTCAGTTGACTTTTTGTGGTATTGTTTCAGCCCCTTAAAAACTCCTTAAACTGTTCAACAATCAATAAAGAAAAACTCCCTAGTAAATCACATTCATTTGTCTTGAACTCCATTCAGAAAACACTCATTTTAAAAGTTGTTTTCTTGCCATGATGCAGACAGACCTGACAAAATATGAATTCAGTCGTTTTACACATAAGCATCATGTTGTAGTTATTTCTGCATCATTTTTGATCCATTTATTGACTTAAAATCACATATAAATCACTTTATTTTCGGTTCATTTGGTACATATAACATGAAAGGATCCCTTAATTTATACCTTAAATTATCTTAATTTTTCAGTTAACTCTTTGTGATATTGTCTCAGCCTCTAAAAAGTTTTTAAACTGCTCAACAATCCATAAAAAACTCCCTAATAAATCACATCCATTGATTTATAACTTGAATTGTGCTGAACTCAATTTAGAAAACAGTCATTTTAACCATTGTGTTCTTGTGTTCTTGCAGATAGACCTGACAAAACATGAATTCAGACTTTTTCCACATCAGCATCATATTGTAGTTATTTCTGCATCCTTTTGATCCATTTATTCACATTAAATCACAGATAAATCACTTTATTTTGGGTTCATACTCATGTATTAGTGCCGTACCAGCAGTCATCCAGACACAGTTCCTACAGAAAAGAAGAGATTCACTGAGCTGTGTGCACCTCCGGATCATATTAATAATCCAGACATGACTGTGATGAATTTTTTTTGACATATCTGGGACTTCAACAACAGTGACAGAGCAGCAGTGGTGCTTATTTAGGCCATGATTGATGTTTCCAATAGTGGATAATAATAGACGAGGCAGAGGCTCAGGTGGAGAGACAGAACTTTCTACTTGAATCATAAGAAAGGATTTGTTTAATTTAAATTGAGTGAAGACATATGATTGCAGGACTTAAGTGTGTGTGATTCAGTCTGAAGTGTGTGTGCAGTGTGCTGACCTGTCCTCCTTGTGTCTGTGTGTTTCTCAGATCTTGAAGCGAGGCTGTCACGTGAACGACCGCGATGGTTTGACTGACATGACGCTGCTCCACTACAGCTGTAAGGCCGGAGCTCACGGAGTCGGTAAGATGTTTATTTAATCAGTTAACAGAAGAACCTGGAGGTGTTTTATCTTTTAATAACACCAACAATTAAATTATTTTCATTGTCTGTAAGTATAATCAGTAAAATGTAGTATAAAAAGTATAAAAATGTTGCTGCAGACTGTGACTGTTATTCTGGTATATTATCGTTAATGATGCATTCATGTAAAAGCAGGATTTTACTGATGGATTTCATTTAAAACTATTAACTAATAGTTATTTTCATTCTGGATCAATGTGCTGGTTATTTTCTCCATTCATCGACTGATTGTTTGTTAAAATAATAGTAAAAATAGTGAGAAATCGAGCCCAAAGTTAATAACAACAATCAACATTATTATAAGTACATTAATATTTACATTATTCAAACAAGAACTAGAGAATATTTTTCACATGACAGATATCATTTCAACCATCAAAATTTCATCAATCACAAAATTTTAATTATCAATAATTGTTTCGGTTCGGGTGGTGTTTGGGTTGTGTCGTTCTCTTCTCCTCTTCTCCTCTGAGTCTTACCCTCGCTGTGTGCAGGTGACCCAGCGGCAGCACTGCGTCTCAGCAGTCAGCTGATTGCTCTGGGAGCTGACGTGAGTCTGAGGAGCCGCTGGACCAACATGAACGCTCTGCACTACGCCGCCTACTTCGACGTCCCAGAACTGATCCGAGTCCTGCTGAAAGCCTCCAAACCCAGAGGTACACACACACACACACACACATGCACGCACAGACACACACACACACTATGAGGGGCATTTTATGCCAGCGAACTATACTGAAACACGTGTACAGCGTCTTTGCAATGACATCAAACCTCTGACGTGCACGTGTAAATTCCATTCACTTTCAATGGACAGACGAGCGTCACGTAGGCGTCACGCAGACGCTGCACACGCAGACGCTGCACACGCAGACGCTGCACACGCAGACGCTGCACACGCATTGTTGCGCATACGCCTACGGGACGTCCATGTATTACCAAGAGAGACCGATGAGACAGTTTAGGCTTTTTCAGTCTACACATGCACACGTTAAGGCGTCTGAGGCGTTGGCTTTAGGACAATAACACACACGCGTTAACGCCTATCACAGTATATCAGGACTGGACCGTTGCTCAGGCGCCAAAGTGAGGAAGCGGCTGTGCGTATTTACGCACGAGGTCCACTGGATCATCAGGACCTGACAGTTATTCTTTTACTATGTTCTGCAGCAGATCTACACAGATCAGCTGTTACACAGAGTCTCAGCTTCATACGGGATTGTTTATAAGAAAGCATAACTTATAGATGAACTCCAAGCCCCAACAGAGCTGTCAGGATATTTCTATTATTTTCAGGCCAGTTTTTATTTTCTTGATAACGAAATAACGCTCTCTCTCTCTCTCTCTCTCTCTCTCTCTCTCTCTCTCTCTCTCTCTCTCTCTCTCTCTCTCTCTCTCTCTCTCTCTCTCTCTCTCTCTCTCTCTCTCTAGGTTTGAATGATATCGAATTGATATTTAATGATTGCAAGGGTGAAAGGGATTATTAAAATAAAATAAATAAATAAAAATATCCTGACAGCTCTGTTGGGGCTTGGAGTTCATCTATAACTTCTGCTTTCTTATAAACAATCCCGTACAAACCTGAGACTGTGTAACAGCTGATCTGTGTATCTACACAGATCAGCTGTTTGGCAGCTGCAGAACATAGATAATGAATGATAATGAACATAGTCAATGACATGAAACTGTCAGCGCACACAGACACACACACACACACACACACTCACACAGATCCACTCACACGCATACAGACACACACACACACACACACACACACACACACACACACACACACACACACACACACACACACACAAACACACACTCGCACACACACACACACACACACAGTGTTCTCTGTGTACTTTCAGAATAAAAGCCTTTTCTTCTCCTGTCGTCTCTGCAGTGTTGAACTCCACTTGCAGTGATTTCCACTACGGCACGGCGCTCCACATCGCTGCCTCCAACCTCTGCCTGGGAGCAGTCAAATGTCTGCTGGAGCATGGAGCCAACCCAATCGTCCGGGTACACACACACTTTTTTTATCAACAGGACAGTTAAGCCTGATCGTCACACTTTACTCTTCTGTCTGACCTTGTGTTTTTGTCTGTCAGAGCTTATTTTCAACTTATATTACCTCCTGCTGTTCTCATTCTCTGTCTTTTGACGTTATTAGGAGCATTTTTTAAACATTGTTAAAAAAAAAACAAAGTTCTACTGTAATGCAGCAGAACACACAGGTTTTCATCTTGTCTCAGAGTTCATCCTATCAGCACTGATTGGCACAACAAACTTCTCCAAACCAAATATTCTACATATCTTGTGCATCATTTTAATCACATTTCTCCTTCTTTCACACTACAAATGCTGGTTTTGCACTTTGTTGTTTGGACTTTTCAGACTGAATCTGATCTACAAAACTGATTGCAAAACGGTTTGGCATAAAGCAAATTACACTGCTGTACTGGTGTAAAATTATAAACAGCAAAAGTTTATTAGTTTGAACATAAAATATATCATCTTAGTAGAGTTTTACATAATTTTAATGTCACAAAAAATCTGTAAATTATTGCATTCTGTTGTATTTGTGTTTTAAACAATGTCCCAACTTTTTTAGATTCGATTTTGTAACTTAAAAAAATCCTGCAACTGTCTTCTTCTGTCCCTCTTTTACCCTCCTCCCTTATCCTGTCTCTCTCTCTCTCTTTGCAGAATGAGAAGGGTCAGGTTCCAGGCGAGGTTGTCCCCGATCCGATGGACATGAGTCTGGATAAGGCAGAGGCAGCGATGGTGGCCAAAGAGCTGAAGCAGCTGCTGCTGGACGCCGTGCCGCTGAGCTGTAACCTCCCCAGAGCCACGCTGCCCAACTACGACAACATCCCCGGCAACCTGATGCTCACCTCGCTGGGGCTGAAGCTGGGCGAGCGCGTGGTGCTGGACGACCTGAAGGTCAGAGACACACTGAGGACTAGGTCCTCAAAGAGTCTCATACAGACCAAGAAAAAATATGTTCATACATAGAACAAGTGCATGTTTAAAAGCGGCTCAGAGCTGCAGGACTCTGTAGGAGGTCCAGAAAAGCTGCCAGGGACTAAACAGAGAATAAGTTTGAATTAGTCAGCTGCAGGGGCAGAGCAAGACTTTGTAAACATTGGGGGCTTAGACCAAACCTGGGTGATCTGTAGAGATTTATTTTCTATTTACAGCAGCTATGTGTTCTATTTGAGATAATAGAATGCCTAAAACTCTGTATATCCTTTGGGGAAAACATGATATTTGTCAAGGGGAAAATAAATCCTCCTGTTGTGCAAACGGTTTATTTTTGGTGGAATTTAAACAAGACATGTAGAGTAATGTTATTTTGATGAATATCAAATTTTAAGCTTCTATTTTGTTACTTTTTCTGTCACACATGATCCCTTTTAAGGACCATTGGAAAGTTGAAAACCAGACAATAATGCCGGATTGCAAAGTTTAGTATGTTTCGTGGATTTTTGGCGATTCCTTTTTTCAAGATAACCCTTTTTTAAGGATAAAAAATAAAATTCAGGGCTTCTGACAACACATTCGGGCCCCAAAGCCTCGCCCCCAGGCTCCACCCCTGGTCAGTTCCACTTCAAAGCGATGTGTTTAACTATTAATTTGTGCACAAAAATGTGCAAAAATACAACAGCACCGGCTACAGAATCATGAATCTGCATTTGTGAGTTCAGTCAACAGAACCAAACAAGGACGAACCAAACCAGTCAGTAACAACTGAACCAGCCGTTAGGAATATAAAACAAGTTTTCTTTGTGTGTTCAAACTTCAGGAGATCCTGATGTGTTGTATGAACCATAGCACCACCAATAATAGATTTCTGAAGGGATATCGATGTTTAAAGGGGTTAAAAGTTTTCCTTCAGAGGGAGCCGTACGCAGCAAAGTCTGTGAAACTCTTCAAGGTCAATTTGTGAATTTGGGCTTTATAAATACAATTGAATTGACTAAAAATCTGATGATGATTAATCAGATTTTGAAACGCAAAACGTAAACAACGAACTTGATCCGGATTTTTTATTAATTTATTTCTTTTCATACGAGTGATCGTTTGTCTTATAATGTTTCTAGATGACCCTGACTCGCTCCAGCATGTCTGTCCTGCACTGTGCTGCCAAACCAGCCAGAAATAAGGTTAAATATCAGTGTTAGAGTAAAGGTGAATGTTTTCCTGCAGGACAGTTCAGAGTCAGGGTCGTTCTGTCTGCTTGGCTGCAGTTTGTCCTCAGCTTCACACTGTCTGAGCTCTGAACAGTGTGTTTTCACTGTGTAGCTCCACAGAGACCCGAGCAGGGACGACAGCCTGGCTGCAAACCTCACTCAGGTTGGTTGGAGGGCGCCGGAGGTTGTAGACTAACAGAACTGACTGCATCACTCTGACAACATGTAAAAATCTGTCCACACACTCCATCTGTAGCGTCCATGTCCCGTCTCCTCCCTGTCCCTTCCATCACACACTCACCCTCTGCAGCTGCGGCCACAGCCTCACCTCTCTGTCTCTGTGTTTCTCAGACCGGCACTCTGAGGTTCTGCGGTACGACGGAGTTCGCCAGCGGTCAGTGGGTCGGCGTGGAGCTGGACGAGCCCGAGGGAAAGAACGACGGCAGCGTGGGCGGAGTCCGCTACTTCATTTGCCCCCCGAAACTAGGTACCAGCTCCACAGAGGCTTTTATTCTGGCGGGGCTTGGTTTTTTTATTGGTGCACTAAACTTTAACATATTTACTCAAAAATTGAATCAGAAAAGCAAACATCCTCTTCCTTCTCACTGATTATTATTATTATTATTACCTTGGAATTTGCACTGACTGGTGAGCATGTTTCCTAATTTCATTGTACTGGTGACAGTGACAAATAAAGATTGAACGATCTATCTATCTGTCTGTCTGTCTGTCTGTCTGTCTAATAGAAAGAACCTTGAGAAGACAAAGTGTATCTATATTTTAACAGTTTTAACAAACATAATTTTCTCTCTGTATCTGTATTAAGATAGAGGATAGAAGAAACAGGCTTTGTTTATATCAGAAGAACCTTAAATGTTGTATTTTCTGACTAATTTACACTGGCGATGCAATTACAGTGCCTTTAAATTACAGTCACAAAACATATCTCCACCTCCTCATCATACTTTCCATCAGACACAGACTGTCTCACACACAGGCTTTGATGACTCGTTTTTTTCTCCCCTACAGGGATTTTTGCTCCGGTGTCGAAGATCTCCAAAGCTGTGGATCAGACACCCTCATCCGTCACCTCCACCCCCAGAACCCCCCGCATGGACCTGGCCTCCCGCCTCGCCGGCAAGACCAAGAAGGAGAAAGAGAAGAAGGAGAAGGAGAGAGAGAAAGGTAGCAGGACTTTGGAACAGATCATTTAATTCACCAATGGATCAGCTGGGAGTCCTTCTGTTACAGCGTGTGTGTGTGTGTGTGTGTGTTCGTGTTCTCAGCCCAGAAGAAGAAGTCTTCAGTGGTCAGTCTGGACCCGGAGGGGCTGAACGTGGAGGTTGGAGATCAGGTCCTGGTGGCCGGACAGAAACACGGCATTGTCCGCTTCTACGGCAAGACGGACTTCGCTCCAGGTCTGACACAGCTGTTTCACCAAACACACACACACACTGGTTCATTCAATATAAAACACAGACACACAGCATCCATTAACCCTCCTGTTATGTTGCGGGTCCAATTGACCCATTTCAAAGTTTCAAAATCTAAAAAAAAAAATTGTTAAAAATATTTTTTGGGGATGAAACTTCTTCTGCTTGGCTAAATATGTGTAATCAGCATATAGAATGAAAATGTTTCAATTCACATATTTGCATGTTTATATTACATAGACTGTTCAGGTCAATCTGACCCTGAAGAGAAGAGGTGACTCGTGTTAATTTATCAACATCACTCCATAAAAGAAAAAAAATAAAGATGTAAAATACAAATTTCAAAAACTCAATGTCAATTAAAACTACTGTATTTTATATGTAGGTCTTTCCAATGTACATTAAAAAAGTTTTAACATGCATTTATTATAAAAAAACGAGTGAATTCTCCTCACTGAACCTGATCTGTAAGAGGTAAAGAACACAATTGCACTAAATATGACACTTTTGGATAATTAAACATACCCCGAATGAACATTATTGCTGTTCCTGATAAATTAGCTTAACAGGAGGTTGAAGATGTTCGAGTATTTACATCTATGGTCATTAATCCACAAGCAGATTATTAATCATCTGGATCAACACTGAACATTGCTGCAGCCAAGAAAAATTTATTCATTCATTTTAGAGTTTTGCAGAGCATCATATAAATATGAGTGTAAAAATAAAAAACAGTGGGTGTAATAATGTGACAGTGCAGAATAACTGAAGCTTTTCTCTGCATGTTTACCTGAGTTTTTTTGTTTATTGTCCTTGCAGGGTACTGGTTTGGCATCGAGTTGGATCAGGCGACAGGAAAACATGACGGCTCCGTGTTTGGAGTCCGTTACTTCAGCTGTCTGCCCAAATATGGAGTGTTCGCTCCGCCCTCCCGCGTCCAGAGGTACGAAACCAGAACTAGTTCATGATTCAGTTTCTCTCATCACATTTTGACAGAACTGCTGCTCAGTAACGCTCTGTTATAAACCAGGATACTTTTAGTTTTCTTCTCATGATGAATTCTCTCTGACAGAATGTTTAAATCACCTTTAAACTGACTGTTTTCACAGAATCGGAGGTCCTAAAGAAGGCTCACAGAACGACAACTCCATGGTGAAGAAAGTGCACCAAGTCACTAGTAAGTCACCGAGTTCACAGAAGTGTCAGAGGATCACAACATGTTTGCTCAAAATTTCCTCCATCAGTTAGAAGAACATTTCAGTTTTGTTGATATTTACTCCAAAGTTAAAGATGCACTCTCTCTTATAGCTCTTATTTGTTATGACTCAAAGCTTCCCCACGTGCAGAATCTGAATTTATTTTAGTTGTATGTTGCACAAAGTTTAGCAACATTTTTCTGATATATTAGAGGTTTATATTGAAACTGGACTGGATATTTGTCTTACTGTTTATAAGTATAAAAGGAAAAAAAAAAACATTTTATTTCATGACCGATAGAAATTATAATCAAACCTGCCTAAATTTACATCAGTTTCCCCTTTTTATTTCTTCCTTTAGTGCTACTTTTATGTAGTTTGTTCCATTTATCCATTCAATTAGATTTTAAATATTTAAAAACCTGTGCGTACATATTCTGTGTGTGCACTGTTTAGAGAGCTACAATTAAATTATTATTGTGCAAAGCTGTATTGTATAAGGACAATAATACATCTTCTTCATTTTGAGACATTTAGCCCCGCAGACTGAACTGAGACCCAGACAGCAGATTTAACATGCAGCAGGTTTAACGGACTGACTCAGAGTCCTGACAGCAGCATGCTGACACTGAGCCCAGCCGGATCATTAAAACCTCACACACAGACAGAAGAGAATTAGGCCATGTTTATACATAGCAGGGTATTTAGAGAAACCAATATTTCCCTCCTTCCGTTTTCAAAAATAACATTGTGCACACAACATCGTTTTCAAAAAAAGTTGTAATTTACATCAACCCACATAAATACGCCGTCGAGCCCCATTATAACTATGCCAAACCTATGGGCGGCAGTGTAGGGAGAAGGATAAAGCCATGCAAGCCAATCAGAATCCTCAGAATCAACAACAATGAATAACACGAGCGACTTCCTGTTCCTTTCAAAACAACTAGGGAGGACGACTTCTTTCACGAAGTTTGTCCACCAGACGGCAGTTCGCCCAGGTCAGATCCAAAATCGGCAGCGACGCTGGCAGACAATATACATACATCTTGGAGGGGAAAGCTGCAGTAAAAATGCTGACCTCCATGCACTCCTTCGTCTCTGCTCCTTGATATAGTATAGCAGTTGTATTTTCAATTTCAAACAGACCAAAAGCGTTTGCACAAACGTAAAAATGAGTACCACCTTAACAGCATCCATGATAGCCAAACAAACTGTAAACATAGGGCGCTCACATGACGTGAAGCATTTTCTGGCGCATAGAATGAGCGTGAGAACCTAAAACCCCGTTTCTCCCAGTTGAAACGACAACACATAACCGGAGTTTTCCAAATTCTCCACTCTGCCCGGAGTTATTAGAAATAATCGTTTTCTGTGATAAAAACTGGGTTTTTGTGTAAATGAGAGGCCAAACCGCATGGAAATATCTGCGTTTTCCCTTTGTGTAAACGGGGCCTTCGACAAGTTTAGAAACAACACAAGAAAGTCTGACAAAAGAAAATACAAATGCAGTGACTGACAGAGAGCGGAGTTTAATACTCTGCAGCAGCTAATCAGTGGACCAGGCTCAGGTGTGACCAGGTTGATTAGCAACAGCTGTAGAGAGTAAACACACACAAGAACACAGAGAGGACAAACAGGGGACCAAATAGACATACAACTGGACCATTATGCATTTAAGGACTACAGATTCATAAACCTGGAAACCGCTCCACTGGAGTAAATGGACTGTTTTTATATAGTCCCTTTGTAGGCTTTGTGACCACTCATTCACACACACACACACACACACACACACACACACACACACACACCCTGGTGGCAGAGGCTAACTTTAAGCTGCTCTGCCTCCTGAGCAGACTGGATATAAATGAGCGTGTTGTTTTCATCACGCTGATGTTAGTTTCTGATCAGTTTGTTTTTTTAGTTATTTCATTCTATAAAACGGGGTTTTGACGTCATGATTGACAGCTGTAACTGAATGGTGATTGGTGCGGCGGGTGTTTGGTGTGGGAACTTGATACCATATACATGATTAGTAATGCCCTCCTTGTATTGATATCACTAACAGACATTTGTTTGTTTGTTTGTGTACAGTGTCACAGCCGAAGCGTAACTTCAACACGATGCGTTCTCCTAAAGACCTGACATCCGAGAGCTCCATATCAAGGTAATGACTCATAATAATAATAATAATAATAATGGACTGTAATGTAGTTTTTACTCCTTTAGATGTTGTCAGCTATAGTAACTTTACAGATTAAAATAAAGTTAAATTTAGCTCCCCTGCGACCAACTACAGCTGTAAAATGCTGTTATGATATTTGTTTGTTTTCAGTTAAATCTGAGCTCTCAGAGAGTTTCAGTCATTGTGAGAACTTGGACGTAGACATGAATGTGTTTAGAGAAATTGATTATTACTATAACTCTGCTGACTTTCTTCTTCCTCCTCCTCCTCTCCTCTCCTCTCCTTTCCACTCCTCCTCCTCCACCTGCTCCTCCTCCTCCTGCTCCTCCTCTCCCTCCTCCTCCTCCTGCCCCTGCTCCTCCTCTTCCTCCTCCTTCTCCTCTCTCTCCTCCTCCTGCTCCTCCTCCTCCTCTCCTCTCCCACCTCCTCCTGCTCCTCCTCCTCTCCCTCCTCTTCCTGCCTGTCCTCCTTCTCCTCCCCCTCCTCCTCCTGCTCTTTCTCCTCCTCCTGCTCCTCCTCCTCTCCCTCCTCTTCCTGCCTGTCCTCCTTCTCCTCCCCCTCCTCCTCCTGCTCTTTCTCCTCCTCATTCTCCTGCTCCTCCTCTCCTCCTGCTCCTCCTGCAGGTTGCTGTTCTGCTGTTGGTTCCCGTGGATGCTGCGTGCTGAGATGCAGTCCTAACCACGCCCTCCCTCCCTCCTCCTCTTCTCCTCCTCCACCAGATCGATCTCTCCGCTCTTCTCTCTCTTCATCTTTTACTTTTTGCTCTCTTACTCTTCAGACATTCACTGTCAGACTTCTCGTAGTGAAACCTCGTCTTCTCTCTTTGACTCTCAGCCAGAATCCTTCTAATTTAGCCGTTCTATAGCAAAAACTATAGTGCCTTGTATCTGATCAAAATGTCCTGCATTCCTTTAATGAAACTGAGGACTCAGCTCTGCTAAAGCAATCCCCCCAAAATATTCTCTCTCCCCCTTTACACGTCTTATCATTTACTTTAGCAGGTTCTCATCACATTGTGTGTCTTTATTTAACGTCTCATCCGTCTGTGCTGCTGCTGCATGTTTTCTTTTTGCTGCTGCTCGCTTTGGGTCTCACCAGATTTACAGGTTGGCACCAGCGAGCTTAAAGTTAGGAATTACTTACTGATGTTCTCTGCAGAAAAACCTGAACATCAATGACATTTGCCAAACTAATGCTTTGAGTCCTGAGGGTTTCATTCTTCCTCTTGGTGTCACCCTCATGTCAAACACAACAGTGTGTCAACTTAGTTCTGCACAACTCAAAGCGTTTGCGTACTTCAGGTATCACGTTGTATGTTTGTAGTTTGATCGAGGTCTGACTGCTGCTTCCTCATGATTCACCTGAGACCAAGAACCCTACAAACCTTTAGAACTCTGTGTGTGAAAAACTGCATGCTTCAAATGCACAATATACCAGATTTTCTGCCGCTCGGTATCTCTCCGTCAGATCAAAAATATTTTATTTGCTTGGTGACTGTTAGATTCTCCCGGTTAGGATTCCTTCAGTGTTCTTGCTGATTAAAACCACTGAATTAAGTTGTTTCTTTTATTATTTATTGTGTTTCTTGATGGACACAGGACATCCCAGAGGGGCTGCGAGCTGAGCTAATGTTAACATCTGCTCAGCTTGTTTCTCTGATAACTAAAAATCCAAGCATACGATGAATAACATTCTTCATCTGAGTTAAAAACTGGCTTGAAACAGGATGAGAGGTCATGTTAGGACAGCCTCCAGCAGACTAACACCATGCTGACATGTGCACAAAGGGGATTAATCTGAAACCATTAATAGTGACGGATGAAACAATGAAATGATTTCTCTGGTTTGAAGATTGTTGGAAACATTTGGGACAATGTGATAACACAACTCAACAAAATCTGTAACATATTTCTCGTCGTTTTTAAATACCTTTAATCACAGATGTCAAACTAAAAACAGGGTTGATCAACTACTGACTTCATTGTATTTTATCATCGTGTTCCAGTCAGTTTTATTTTTTTATAACAGACATAAAGTAACTGTTGAAATCAAACTGGTTCTTGGTCTCTGAAAATGTGTTTATTTCACAACAAATATAAAAAAACAGAAAACTTTTTGCTTCATCACTTAGTAAATTAAGATTCAGTGCGTTTAGTGGTTTCTAGAAGCAGGACTGTAGTTATTAGACATTATAGTGACTGAACGTCTTCGATCATTATTAATCAGTGTTGCCAAATAGAAACATTAGTCCATCTAGTTAGAGTTAAAATAAACTTTATTATAGAAAACTTAATCTGTCGTTAACCAAAAGTGCTAACAGACCCAAAACGATGACTCATTTTTTAAACCCCTCTACGTTTGATATTAATGTTTCTGTGTTGCTGCCATGCTTGTGTCTGAAAATAAGCTTCATTCAGAGTTAATGTTTATATACACATTCATCTTGTCCATCTTGAGGTTTTTAATTTCCCTAAAACAGAAATTCAAACCATGGATAAACTCTGTAGAAGTTCTCCTCTCTGCTTCTCTTCTCTCCCTCCTCTCTCATCCCTCTCTCTCTCCGTTTAGATAAGACTTTGCTTCCTTTTGTGAATGTGAGCATCTGCGAAAACAAAAAGTTAATCTAAACCTACGTGTGGTTGCTTAATGTTAAAATCTCTCTCTCGAAGTATGTGCGTAACTGAAAACAGCAATATGTAAACAGTGTACCTATCTCTGTGTGGAACTGGTTCCTGTGTTAATGTCTCTTTACACTCTGTCAGCACACTGATACAGAGAGATGCTGAACACGCTCGCACTCTGATGGCCGAGGCTGCCGGACCACACGCTCAAACTGATAATATTACTAATATCCAATATCCAAATCTTGCCATCTAATGGATAAATGTTTTATAGGTCAAATTCTCAGTTCATAACCATGAATCAGTATTCATATTTATTCAAACAGATGATGTTTGTTTTGCATCTCCTGGAAGACTGATTTAAATGATGGATTTTTGTAATTTTTGGATGTAAAACAAACAAATCTTAGATGTCTGAACTCTAACTCTGTGCATCAGTTGAAACCTGCTGATTTTCAGTTGGCTTGATGATTTAATAACTTTATGATCATCAGGCTATATTTGGTCGACACATTTCCTCCCAACAATAAAAGAATATAACTAACTTACAAGATTGGCTCTTGAATTTGAAATCCACCTCGTCTGAAGTCAGTAAATCTTTTCTTCAGCAGAGACATTAAAGAGCCTTCCTTGTTAACTCTGTTGTCTGTTAGCTGCGTGTTCCCGTCAGCCTCGGCTAAAGGAAACACTCTGTGGTTGCTCCTGCACACTGCTGTTGATAGTCGTTCTTTTTGTGCCCGTGGAATCCGCTTCAACATTATACTGATGACAACTACAGCGCTAACACTCATCAGCTGCTCGCTTCAGCTGAACTCAACATCAGGCTGTGAAACAAAACTCTTCATTACCACCTATAAACTCAAAGCTTCTCTCTGAGCGTCGCTGCTAAACGAGACGACAAAAGATCAAATGGTGCGAGTCACACTTCACCCAACTCTTGAGCTCAGTCACAAGTCGTAGGTTGAGTTATGTGGCGTACTGAGAGGTGAGCAGATCGCTGATCAGTTCAGCATGGCAACATGATGTCTGTAGGCTTGACAGGCTGCAGGTCAGCTGCTTCAGTTAGCTTGTTGAGGTGCACAGGGCTCGCAGCTGAATGAAAAGAACAGAACTGGAAAATAACCGGGAAAAGAAAGTGTTGCCACCTTTCTTGTGGGAAAAAATGTGGAAAATTAGCTTTCCAGACACAAAACATAACTGTAGTTTCCTGAAAACCACAATCTGTCCTGGAAACAAATTAAACGTAGCTAGGACTTAATCATCCAAAATGTTCCAGCTTTGTTCATGGAGAAAATTAAGTTGAAACTGTGTGCACATAAGATTTCAGCACTCCTTACAGTTCACAGAATATTGAGAACATTAATTGAAGTTAATGCTGTTATTGGATTAAGAAACAAGATCTGTCAGACTTAAACTCCACTTTTCACCTTTTTTCTGAAGGACTCTGAGTCACAGAAACTGTCCTTAAAATGTTCTGCAAGACAATTTATTGTAAATGTGAAAATCTTAGTTTTTGGTGAATCGATATGCAGATGACTCACCACTTTACCTTAAACTTCCGTGCTCTTGGCTCCTTCTCCCTGCTGTTCTGACCGACCCCAAACAAAAGAGCCTGATGAACAAAAATCCCCTCTTTATAATTTCACACACTGGAAAATGTTTTGC
>NC_081520.1:26177646-26255146 GCF_030273125.1 Centropristis striata
TTAAGATTGCTTTATTACTCATGTGTAAAAGACAAAAACAAAAAAAAATTCAGGGAGAACAATTTAAATTAATTAAATTTAAAACATTTAAGAAAAATAACATCATGCCAAATGCCACGTGATGGTAAGTTTATTTATATTCAAACTAAAATAATAAGGAGTGATAAATTGATCTAAAAATGAGTGAAAGTCAATTTTCTCACTGACAAAATCATGAAAATGATAATTAACAAAAATAATATAAAAGCGACTGAAATTAGAAAATGTGCACTGAACAAAGAGAACCAAAAAGGAACATTACTTCAAACATGCATGCTGCTTTTTTAGTTTCTTTAATTCTTTATAGTTTAATACTGTTGAATAATAATTAATTAGACTGAATTTAAGTTAAGTCGGTGCGTAAACTAAACCCTGGAGAGGTTTAGGCCGTGTGTCTGTCGTGACGTCACACCCACCCTGACGGTCTCCTCGCTCAGCCCGGTGCTCCTCGCCGCCTCAGCTCGCGCCTCCACCGGCGGGTAGTCAGTGAGCTCGAACAGCGCCTCGAGACGCTTCGTCTGAGTGTCGGTGAACACCGTCCTCATCCGGGACTTCTGCCGTGGCTGCGCCTGCGCAGTCACCGCAGACTGACAGCAGCCGTGGTACCCGGACATCTGCTGAACATCTGTAAGAAGAAAAAATAAAACAAAATGTTAAAAACATTAGAATGATAATAAATTTAAGTATAAAAAAACATTCAAATGATAAAAAAATTAAAAGTTTAAAAACATTTTAATGGTCAAATAAGTGTTTGAAAACAAATTTAATGAGAAAAAAATTAAAGTTTAAGAACATTTAAATGGTAAATAATAAAACTTTAAAATCATTTTATTGATAAAAAAAAAAAGTTTGAAAACCTTAAAATGATTTTAAAAAAGGGTTTGAAATAATTTTCTAAAATATATTTTTCAAATTATATAAATACAAGTTAAACATTAAATAATAAAGAAGAAAAAACAACAACATTCTAATTATAAAAAATAAAAGTTTGAAAACATTTGAATGACAACAAAAAGAGTTTGAAAGCATTTGAATGATAAAAAAAAATGTTTAAAAACATTTAGGCCTAAATGATAAAAAATAAAAATTAAATTGAATTGAAGTGAATTGAAACACTGACGTTTTTTAGTTATTATTTTCGGTCTCATTTGAACTTTAAGTATCGATTAAAACTCAATTTTAAAACAACATATATATATATATATCTTAATTAATAGCCTACATTAAAATAATAGTTTTGGATGGAACAGACCTGCAGAGTCCTGGCTGCTGCTGCTGAAGTGCAGGTAAACTCCGGGGTTCGGATAGATGCTGGTGAAGCCGGGTCCGTACGGGTAAAAGGCCTCTCCAAAGCCCAGCCCTCGGTACTGCAGGTAGCCTGGGACCGGGACCGGGACAGGAGGCCTGTAGTTCCCGGATGTGGGACTGAACCCGCCGTTGACCCCCTGGAGATACCGGTCCGGGGAGAAGTCCGCTTTGTGTCCCAGCTGCGGGGACAGGATGCGCTCGATGCTGAAGTCGGACACTCTGCTTCCCTCCATCACTGATCTGCTGCTGCTGCTGCTGGGACCTGTGGGGTCTGAAGACTCCGGGTCCAGATTTAAACCGAATCAGAGCCATCAAACACCTGACGGATCTTTAATATGTTAATGAGCTGCTGACTTCAGTCACACATGAGAAGAAACGTGACTTTTATTTGACCTCTTGAACTCTTTGATTGTTTGAAGTGAAGGATGATGGGACCGAGATCAGCTGTTAACTTTCACTTTTATTAAAACAACTTCAGGATCCTGCAGACAGATCAGCTTTCATCATGCACAAACATGCACATCAAATGTTTATTATTCAAATGCTTTAATTTTGTTGGACATCTGGTTACTCCCACTTAGGCTTGAGATGCAATGAGATTTATGTTAGAAATATTACATATATATCATGATTTAAATTCCAATGTATTATTTCATTTTGTAATTTGGTTTTATGTTGTTATGTGTTTTAAAATATTTTGTAAAAAACAATCACATGTCCATGTGGTTGTTTTTTTCTTGTCTTGCTAAATTATTTCCTCTGCAGCTATTTTAGGATATATTTGATTAAGTGTGTAAAATGTTTTTTCCAGTGTCAGATTCTAAATCTTTGTTGGTCTTTTAAATAGTTTTAATCAACCTTTTAGAGAAAATAGCTACATCTAATCTTACAAATGTATATGTATTTTATTTTTAATTAAAAATTAAACAAGTGGAAACAAGCAAATGTCCATGCAGAATGTATGCAAAATATATGTAATTAAAATATTTTTTTCTCTGAGAGAGACAGTGTATAAATTATGTTTAGATAATGAAACACACTCAAGTGTAAATGGAAACTTTATAGTAAAATTGTTGAAAACATTCATCCACAAACTAAAGAGAGCAGACCTTTTATTTGATTGGTGCAGTAGAGTATAAACTTTACTGAGTGTTTTCATCTCCTGATGTTCAGGATCATTTAATGTTTGTGTTCACAAAAATAAAATTTATTTGAGGTGAATAATGTGCAGTGAGTGTTTGTGGCCTGAAGATGTCGCCGCTACTGTTTGTTTTATATTTATAAATATATAAATATATATTCAGTATGAGCAGCAGAAAGAAAAAACAAACAGCTGTTGATTTTTTAACATCATTTTCAAAAAGTGAGATATATTAACAGTACAAACTCACTCTGCAGTGAAACAGTGAAACCTCAGTTTGAACATTAGCAGCTTTGATCTGCAGCCAAAGATCAAAGAGTCAAACAGCTTTTATCACATTTTGTCTTCAGACTTCAGAGTGAAAACCTGCAGAGACTGAAACTGTCTGAGACTAAACATAATGATACATACAGATGTAGAGAGTTTTATTTGATTTAAACATGTATGAACATAAACATGTAACACAAATAATGTTAATGACATTAAAGTAGTAGTAGTAGTAGTAGTAGTAGTAGTCGTAGTATTCTAAATGGTTAAATATTTTATATTATTATTATTCTGTCATTTAAGTCTTGCAAAGTTATATTTATCTTTGCATATCTTTTTTTGTTTGTTGTTTCAGTTTTACTCTGTGCTGCATGTTTGTATATAAATAAAGTTGAGGTGAGTTCTGCTGTACCTGCTGTATAGAATTAAGTTAATTAAGTTCACTTTTAAAACTTTAAAATGTTGAAACTGAAGAAAATGCACAGACACAAATGTATTTTCTGTATTGAATCATAATAGTTTTTACTGGGATTTGTTTTATCATTTAAATATGTTGTGTAACATCAAATATCTGCTGTTTTCAACCACAGAACTGTCTAAAGTTTAAAACTGTAAACTCATTAAATATAAACACATGTGTGTATTGTAATGTGAGAGTGATGGATGTTAGCTCAGTGTGACTTCTGAGGAGATCCATCAGTGATCAATAACAGATCAATAACAGATCAATCAGCATGCTCTCTATAAACTCTGTGATCTCATCGATCACTGACAGACATGAAAGAGATCTAATGAAACTGCAGGTCATCAAACATCCTCAGGCTGAAGATTAAAGACACATTTAAATATTTGCTTTTTTATTCTGAAAGGATCAAAATGACATTGAACGCACAATAAGCAAACAACAATAGCCTTATTGTCATAATGCAAATATATCAGTAGTTTAGGATAAAACAGGCAATATTTGTGTTCAGATGGATGAGAGTCAGTTTACCTATTATATTTAGTAAAACTATATTTTATGGGTCAAAATTGTCTGAACTTTTTCCTCAAAGTTTCCTGGAAATATCTTTGTAGTGATCTGAGACTTATTTTGAGAAAAATAGGAACTCTCTTGTAAGTAAATATTCATTAATTTGCATTAATTACTGAAAAACGTATCTGGAATCAGATGTCATATTTCATCATATCCTGCTGACTTTACGTTACAATGAACTGAAATTTAGTTAAACTACAAACTGAACAATTTATTTCCATACGTCCTTATTTTCATCCATAAACAATACATACATATAAATCTGTTTCCATAAAAATATGTGCATTATCTGTGCATATTTCTGGTGAATTTAAGAGAAATCTATAGATGCAAACAGACAAAATAAACAGCTGAATGTGTGCGTTGCATGTTGTTGTCTGGTGTTATGTTTCCTCTGTAGCTGCTCAGTCTGTCAGATTCTCTGCTCGTCTCTCAGCATGAATCAGCAAAACATCATGAAGCTCCAGACTGAGCTGCAGACATCCAGCCCTCTGTCTGTCTGTCTGTCTGTCTGTCTGTCTGATCAGTAAAAAGTAAACAGTCTGGGTTCACTCTCAGGGTGTTTCGGACGTGTCTCAGTTCTGTTTCTGCTCGTCCTTTTGCCAGCTGGTGTCTCTCTCCTTACTGTGCCGGCTGAGTTTCAATCCTGTGGCTTTTGGGCTGGATGTCAAACTGAGCTGCTGCATCCAAATCAAACACTTCTTCTCTTTACATTCAGCACACTGTGCAGGCAGTCTGCAGATATGTTCAGTAAAATGTGACCAGATGTAAGAAGACATTTGACCACATCACTATGCTGAAAATGATCAAGTAAGAAAACATACTTAAAGTACTTATGCAGGACAATGTATATCAAACATTTGGATTATTTTTCTTTGTTAATTATCACTTTAAAGTTGCAGATGGTAAAGGTGGAACTTGTTTCTAATAATAATAATAATAATTTATTTACTGATTGGGAAGCTTAATCAACAATGAAAAATTATTTCTTGCACTAAACTTAAACTTATGTACTGAATCAGGATTTTAATGCAGAAATTTTGCTTGATTTGGACATTACATTGATGGTACTTTTACTTAAGTAAAGCATCTGAATACTGTTTTTCCACCACTCTAAACGCTGTAAAGTATTGGACAAACAAAAGTGTGAACTAGCTCTGCAGGATCTCAGATGTGTGTATAAAAGTTCATGAAAGAACATCAAATAAGTTATTCTAAAAAAAAGAAACTAAAGCTTCATTTGGCTCTGTGTGACTGGGCGGGTTTCAATACTGTTCCAGGCTGTCATCAGGAGGAGGAGGAGATGAGGGGAGGAGGGAGAGCTGCAGGTTTGAGTCTCACCCAGACTGATGTCTGTGACCGGGCGGTGACCTGAACCTCAGAGGACAGCAGAGACAGAGAGGGACGCTGCAGGAGAGACGACATAATCTTACATTAGATAATGAATATTTATTGATATAAAAAGAGAATCTCTCGTCCTGGTGCGGCTCTGAAACATCAGGGATCAGGTTGTGGATGTGAGATGCTGCTGGCTGCAGACTGAAACATGACTCATCTCTCAGCCTGCAGCCACAGATCAGGGCAGTTTGGAAATATTGACTCTGGTGGAGCTGAAAGGTTTTTCAAAATTAATTACATGCCAATTTAAAGCTCCACAGTCTTCAGTTAATGATCTGCTCTGGCTCAGGATGATCAGATATATCTGTGATGCAGATAGATGCAGTTTTACTGACTGACAGCAGGAAGTCTCTGTGTTAGTGAGTGAAACACGCTGAGAGCAGCCCCGACGCTTCAGACTGGTTTAATTTGTCAGGTTAGAGTCGACCCACCATCCCACCAGCAGGACTGAAACACATGTTTTCTTTTATAGATCTCCAGAGATACAGCGTTTATCATCGAGATAAACTGTCAAACAGGGATTATTGTTGAGATCCCTGAACAGATCATCAGTTACTAAAGCTCTGGTTATAAAAACTGACCCAAATGTATCTTAAAATGTTGATATTACTGTCAGAATAAATTCTATTTGATCTATTCTATTTTATGTTTACATGTGTCATGTAAACATGTCCAAAAATAAAGTGTTTGCACTAACCAGATCCTGTTAATCAACAACCCAACTCAAGAACAGAAGAGAATTTGGTTGGACACCAACATTGAAACTGTACTGATTTTCAACATGTGTGTGTGTGTGTGAAGAATCCCACGTCTAGAATTTGTTGCTTCCTTGCAGCAACGTCCAAATTTGATGCATTGTCTTCTGTCGTGGCTACAGCAGTCAGAGTGACAGACAGGGATGCAAACTGCAACTTGTTGGCTGGTTGGTGGAGACAAACGACCACAAGGTGGTTATTGTACTTCCAAACTGTCACAGTGAACACACTTCAGACAAACAAGTGTACATACAACAATATACGTCACATGTTCTCTCCACATTGGGTCAAAAAGACACTTAAATCTGCATGTCACATCCAGAACTAAGTGTTTTACTTGCAGCTGCCATGTGCACATGCTATAGAAATAAAAACAGTTGATATTAAAAACTGCAGTCACTGGATGAGAGTAAACAGCAGGTGAATCTGCAGGAAGTCTCATCCAGCACGTTGTCCCGCCCCCCAGGGATGTGTCCTGTCCTTGCTCCTGTTCGTCCTCCTCCTCTTCACAGACGAGCGCCCCTCAGGGAACATATCTATTAAACTCCTGTTAGACGTCTGGAGCCTGCAGACGACACAGCAGCCGTCAGTGAAGAATCTGAGGAGATGACGGAGCAGTTTATCTCCACACATTATCACATTCATAAACCAATAAATCAGCTGTTTAATGTCAGGATAAATGTCATCTTACTGTAATATAATGAACATAATCATTTTATTTTATTACTTTAGTCTCCGCACACTGTAGACACACAAAATAACGTTATATCCAGTCAACAATCTGACCTGTATATACTGTAGATAGCTTCTCGTCTAGATTGTTTCTGTGTGTGATGCTTACTTATATTTGTTTTGCTTTATGTCTGTTTATATTCTCTGAGTGTGTCTCTGTGTGTGCTTACACTGAGAATGATCTTTGCATCTGTCAACAGATTTATATCCTGATTCAGATTTTAATCTGTAGTTTCTGCAGAGCTGTTGTTACTTTCTTTGTGGTTTTAGTCAAATGAAAACTGGATGATAAACTGAAGAGTGTGTGTCAGAGGAGGGAAGCTGTCACAAGTCTTAACCTAAACAATCAGACAAAATCTACAGGTAGTCAAGTCACAAGTGAAGTCATATGAAATTCTGATGGTCTGTCCCACATTTAAATCAGTTAAAAGACAGAGGTTTAATTTTTAACATGAATAAAAACTGTTGCAGCCTGGTACTGATATTAGAGAATTAACAGAGTTAACAGAATTGCAAGTGAAAGTCAAGCATTCTATCCATGTTGATATCAAATCTTCACCTTTGTGACTTCAGTCTGACTCTGACTCAAATCCATCACGTCAAGTGGCAGGAACATGTACAGTATTTTTAAATGAATTAAGGAGCATTTTCAGCTATAATTATCCTTTGAATTATGTTCAAGTCAGCTGGTTATATTTAATATCTGCCCTTCCTGCTTCTCCTCCTCTGTGATGTCATGATGCAGAAGCTGCAGACTGACTCTGAGTCTCATTTGTCAGCCCACTTACATAATAATGAGTCTGATTGAATATTCATAGCTGTGAGCTCCAGCTGCAGTGAGTCAGTGTGACCAGCGGGAGGCGCTGCAGACAGCAGACACACACTCGGCTGCTAAAACCATTATGTAACGTCTCTGTCTCCCAGTCCTCCTCCTGCTTTCTTTTATCTTTTCATCGTCTTAGCTTTCATTCAGCCTTCCTCTTCCTCCGTCTCTTTCTCTCTCTCTCTCTCTCTCTTCATTCTCAATGAAGAGAGAGATGATGATTCGCTTTTTTCTACCTCTCACACCTGTTTCAACCTGTAATATCTTCATTTAACATAATTAGGAAATAACAGAGAGACATCCAACTCCTGCCTCTTTGTCTGACACACACACACACGCATGCACGCACACACGCACGCACGCACGCACGCACGCACGCACGCACGCACGCACAGACACACACACACACACACACACACACACACACACTCCAGACAGTCATTAGACAACTGTCCGACCTTCACTGCTCCACATAGCCCACAGGACACACACACACACACACACACACACTCATCCTGCTGTGCTGCTCGTCACCTGCGGCGGTACAGAAATCTCTCTCTGAATAATGTGATCCCACTTCAGGCGCGCTTGATTTAACTCAATTCTGCACAATTTCTCCTCATGCACAGAGCTCAGAAGGACCCGCCCCTCTCTCCTGCTGATGATGAAACAAATGCGCCCCCAGCTTTCTACAGAGGAGAATGCTGAACTCTTCTTCTTCTTCCAGAAGAGAGACACAGACAGGATTCTGCAAAAATAATTGTCTTTTCAAACACCCTTCAAATCCACATACTATAATACTGAATTTAAAGTACAAAGGTGGTATTATAATATTTCTCCTATGAAAACAGTCACCAGTCTCTGAGGACTGTCTGTGGTTCTCAGCTCCAAGCTCATGGATCTTACTGAAGATGTAAACTGATAAAAACACAAATATATAGTTCCTTTTTTGTATTAAAGACTAATTTTTTTGTATTAAAGAGTAATTTTAACAACACGTCATGTATTCATCCTATGGCTCTGTGGCGCAATGTACATCGCATTGTACTTCTACTTCTAGTGCAGGAGAAGGGGTTCAAAGGTTGTGGGTTTCAGTCCCACTGCAGTCCAACTTTAAACGCCTACCGTGTTAGATGGTATGTTCATCATGTAACATGCATTTGTTGTAAAAAGATACATCCTTCACCAAAGTATTAACATTGCTTGCACAAACTTGAACATCCTTATAAATGTCAACTCTGGTGGGACTCGAACACACCCTTTGAATCACTTCTCCTGTGTAGAAGTACAATGTGGTATCCATCATCTCTAACTTGAACAAGTAGCTCTGTTGCGCAATGGACAGCGCATTGGACTTCTAGTTGAGCACACGAGAAGTGATTCAATGGTTCTGGGACTTGAACCCACCAAGGTCAAGTTTTAAATGCCTACTGGGTTCGATGGTTGTCACAGAAAGCGACACTATGTTTCTGCGATTTCTGCCTTTGTTGTAAACAAGGCACTTCTTTCACAAAAATAGAAACATCATCTGCACAAATTTGAACATCCTTATAAATGTCAACTCTGGTGGGACTCATACTCACAACCTTTGAGTCACTTCTCCTGTGTAAAAGTGCAATGTGGTATCCATCATCTCTTGCTTGGATAAATGGCTCTGTGGCGCAATGGACAGCGCATTGGACTTCTAGTTGAGCACAGGAGAAGGGATTCAAAGGTCGTTGGTTTCGAGTCCCGCTAGATTAAAATTTTAAACGCTTACTGTGTTAGATATTATGTTCATGCAACATGCATTTTTTGTAAACAAGATACTTCCTTCACCAGAATAGTAAAACTTGAACATCTATCTATAAAAGCAAGAAGCGTCTGTGTCTCGCTCACTGTTGGCTCACAAGTCAGACTTACCTAAGATTTCGTATGTGGCTTGCGCATGGCATGAAGGTGTGCATCCTCGATTTTGAAGATTTTTGAATTCATTTTCAAACTATCATTATTTACGTAGGACGTGTTGCGGCATTGCACTGTTTCTGATCGGACGCCTTTTAGGGGAGCTCCGCCCCATTGTGTGATAGGCCTACGCCTGGTCAGTAACACAATTCACTCTGGATTTACACCCTGACTCATCACATCTGTAAGTCTGTTTAGCCTACCTATCTTTCAGAGTTTTAAAGTGCGTTACAAGGTTCGATTTTCCAATAATATTCAAATAGTTTACAGGAAATATCAATGTTCTATGTGTATGTGCTGGATGGTGTGGTACCTTATGGAAAGTAAGTGTTTGATGGAGTTGCAGACGTTGTAGTGGTCTGCATGTAATGTGCAAATTCTGTTATTCACATCCATCTGTTTGTGCTGCATGTAAACTTATTCCCTCCTATATCTGTGTCTGTATATTATGTCTAACCATGTTGAAGTATTAAGTTTCTTTTTCTTAAAATAACTATTTCTGTGTCTCTTTATATCTCAATGTACATCCATGTATTACCCAATATACACTTTGTATATTAACACTACGCAAGAGTGTTACACCTCATTGTACATCCCACTTTCACACACAACCTCATTTGGCCATAATTGAAAAATCTACTTAATCTCCCACTATACGAATACATACTTCCTACGGGCACTGCACTAGTCCTTATAAATGTCAACTCTGCTGAGACTCTGCTCAGAACCTTTGAATCACCTCACAATGGTGTAGAGGAGCTACGTGGTATCCATCATCTCTTGTTGGAAAGACTGGCTCTGTGGCGCAATGGACAGCGCATTGGACTTCTAGTTGAGCACAGAAGAAGTGATTCAAAGGTTGTGGGTTCGAGTCCCACCAGAGTCGATATTTGATGGTTCTCACAGAATTGATGTTTCTGCAACTTCTGCCTTTGTAAACAAGGCACTTCTTCCACAAAAATAGAAACATCACCTGAGGGGGTGTTCCATCAACGTGGATTAAGGAAAAGCCACTCTAACTTTGATAATAATTTTAGTGAGAGATGCATTCCATCAAAATGGCTTGTGTGACTCCCTGCTCAGTAACCATGGTAACTTAAACCACTGAAATAGCCTGCTCCGGAGCAGGGTAACTGCTGAGCTTACTTTAGCTGTGTATCAAATAATTCCCGACGGGCGGAAGCAATATCCCAAAAGACAGTTCCGCCACGTTTCTGTCCCTTTTGTCATGTCCGTGCGGAAAGTTTAAACTTGGTTTTTTTTATGTTGCAGTCTGGTTTAGACCTTTTTTCCCACAATGTGACGAGGCATGAATTTACACATGTATTTCGGTCAATCTGTTGTTTAATTCATGCAACTTTTGTTTTGGAGTGAACCCTTTATTTGAAAGCTAAACATGTAATATTTAAGAAAAGTGTGCAAAAGTTTTTCAATAGTTATTTATTCATTCATTTTGTTCTAGCTGTTAAGACAAAAAAACACATTAAATGCAATCTAAACCAGTACCTTCTGCTGTGGTAAAATGTATATTTACATCACTTTCTAGTTACTTTATGTCCAATTTAATCGTGTGTGTGTGTGTGTGTGTGTGTGTGTGTGTGTGTGTGTGTGTGTGTGTGTTTGTGCGTGCGTGCGTGCGTGCGTGTGTGTGTCTAGGGCATATCTCGCTGACCGTTAGTCAGACTGACCTATGATTTCGTATGTGGCTTGCGCATGGCATGAAGGTGTGCATCCTCGATTTTGAAGACTTTTTCATTCATTTTTCAAACCCAGAACCTTTCAATCACTTCGCCAGGGTGTAGACGGGCTATGTGGTATCCATCATCTCTTGCTAGAATGACTGGCTCTGTGGTGCAATGGACAGCGCATTGGACTTCTAGTTGAGCACAGGAGAAGGGATTCAAAGATTGTGGGTTTGAATCTAGAGTCTCAAACTTTGAATGCCTACCGTGTTGATGGTATGTTCATGCAACATGCATTTGTTGTAAACAAGATACTTCCTTCACCAAAATAGTAGCATTGCTTGCACAAAGTTGAACATCCTTATAAATGTCAACTCTGGTGGGACTCAAACCCAGAACCTTTGAATCACTTTGCCAGGGTGTAGACGAGCTATGTGGTATCCATCATCACTGAAGAACTGATTCAAAGGTTCTGGGTTTGAGTCCCACCAGAGTCGATATTTAAATGCCTACTGATGTTCGATGTTTGTCACAGAAACTATGTTTCTGCAACTTCTGCCTTTGTTGTAAACAAGGCACTTCTTTCACAAAAATAGAAACATCACCTGCACAAAGTTGAACATGCTTATAAATGTCAACTCTGGTGGGACTCGAACTCACAATCTTTGAGTCACTTCACCTGTGTAGAGTCGAACTTTAAAGGTTTGTAAGGCTCTTCAGCTTAGTGCACACCATGTCACTACTTTTTAAACCTTCAAAGACTGACTCTGGTGGGACTCGAACCCACAACCTTTGAATGTCCTCGAGGAATCCAACACACTCTCTGTTGCCCCACAGACCTTTACATTTTATCACACTGACTGTGGTGGTTTTTGTTGGCAGTTTTACTTGATGTAGGAGAAGGATGATGTAATATGTATCACTGTGGAGGTTGATACTCTCAAAGGTTCCACAACCAGTCAAATTGGAATATCCTGTACCTGGATACACCACCATGGGTGGTGTCTTGTGCGAATTTTAAAAGCATGTGACGCTCTGTGGGGCGCAATGGACAGCCCATTGGACTTCTAGACAAGCACTGGAGGGAAGTGATTCAAAGGTTGTGGGTTCGATTCCCACCAGAATCAATTCTTAAGCGCCTCCCTGGTTAGATGGATGTCACAGAAAGCGACACTGTATTTGAAGTTCAACATCCTTATAAATGTCAAATCTGGTGACAACCAGAAAAGTGACTAAAGCTGTCAACTGTTTGTATGAAGTTACAAACAATGGAAATCCTAAAGTAAAGTACCTTAAAATTTTACTTAAGTACAGTATTGAGTAGATGTTCCACCACTGATAAAAATCATGTTTTCAAAAAAGACAAAGAAAAGAAAACGCCACTAGTGCAGAAAAAAACTTACAGAAGCATGATCTATCCTCGTCTATTGCGATCAGATCCTTTTCCAGGTCACGAGCTGCTTGACTGAGGAGACGAGGAGATAAATATGAGAACTGAGGGAAAAAAATATATACAGTTATGAATATGAATAAAGGGTGACATAAAATATGCCCTTCAGCACCTATAAGGGTCAACTCTGGTGTGACTCAAACCCACAACATTTCAGAGACAGGGCCACAGATTAAATAATAATACTTAACATGTGCAACACTTCTAGTAAATCTGTTTTTTTCCACACAGTAGGTCAGTCTGAGTGTTGGAAATTATGGTTTAATTAATAACAAATGAATAAGATAATAATTAATAGAGGTTTGTTTGGCAGCATATCAGCCGAAACATTGGGATTTTGTCTCAGTTCCAAGTAGGCTCTTGTTAGAATAATCTGTGATTCTGTCTCTGTTTTCTGTCTCTGTTTTCTGTCTCTGTGTGACGAACGTCACAATCTATGCATACGTAATTCACTATGTTTGTGTGTGTGTGTGTGTGTGTGTGTGTGTGCCCTCTCTGTGCATGCAAGATGCTTTGATACAATGATCATGTGCTAATATTGTTTTTAAACTATGGCTGTATCCCAATGTCAAGGAAGGATGCTCAAACGGCTGGATTTGAAGTGAGTCCTGAGTCCTTCTTTTGCCCAAATTCCAAGGATGCATGTGTGTATCCTCCGTGCGCTCCGACTACCCATAAAGCATTGCGCACACCGGTCTACCGGGAGATTTAAAAATGGCGAGCGTAGAAACAGCGACGCCGGCGGTGCAATATGCATTTAAATAAGTATTTCAGTTTACACTGAATGTTGTCACATAACTTACAAAACGTGTGTTCAAAGTCAAGCAAAAACATATACATAAACAAATGCCAGAATATTTAGCTAAAGATAATGAACGTCATCTTGATACATTAATGCCGTCTCAGTCGCTAAAGTTATTGTTAATTAATTTATACGCGTCAGATGTGTTACGGTTTCACCTCCACATCTACTCCCTGCCTCCATTACCCACACCTGCCGCACTCGTTCCCAACGAGCTGGCACCCAGCACAGCACAGGTGTTCCCAATGGAGCTGATCAGGGGAACGAGCCACAGTTGGGAACTGCACACCTGCGTCCAATAATCACCTCACCTTGCTGTCTACAAAAACCCGGGTCTTCCACTCACACATCGCCAGATCTCTCGATAGAAACGCCTGGCAAGTATATCACGTCCTCGCTGCTATTTTTACATGCTAAATCTAAATCCTTTGTCTAGTTTGGAGTTTGTTGCATGTATCCTAATCCACGTCCTCTGTGTTCCCCACAGAACCTGCCCAGGTGTGCCAGCTGAACCCAGGCACCCTGCCTGCTCCATCCCCACCCCTGGTCACTAAATAAAACGCCCTGCGAGGCATTTATCCTCTACTGGCCGTGCGCTTGCTTCCTTTCCAAACACCACCATAACAAGATGATGATGTACTATGTGCAACTATGCCATTCAGAAAGTTAAACATTTCTTTATGGTGTTTACAGGGACCGAAAGTCCGCTATTATCCGTTATTGTTATTTAGAAATAACTGTTATTGTACTGTACTGTAAAATAAAAAATAAAAAATCACAGAACATATTTCCATGATGAATTATGCTCCGCTGCTTTTATAAACTAAGTAGCGGCCAAATTCAGCCAGGATCAGTTAAATATTCAGGTTTAATCCACTTTGTGGCTTTTACTTGCTAAATCGTGGAGATTCAATCTTAAAGCATCTTCTTCCATTTTCACAAATATGTGTCAGAGTGCTGATGCCAAAGATACATCCATGTCTTGAACTGATTTTGAAATTGCGGCGCTGATTTTATTTATTTATTTTTATTAAACTGATAAGAACAGATACTACACTTGATCTTAGCCAAAAGGTTGAGGGCGGTGCTGAATTTAAGCAGGACGTCCAATTATGCAATGACGCACAGCTGCACACTCCGAAGTCTGTCCCATTTATGCGTTACACCAGTGAAAGGAAGGACTCTTGCCTCGTCTCCGGAGGACCCGACTCCGAAGGAAGGATCCTACCAAGGAAGGATCCTTGACATTGGGATACAGCTTATGATTAAACTAAATACATTTACTGCATCTGCTTAAACTTCATCTACCCTATTTAGAGTAAGATTCTATAATCACAAAAAATATATATATATATTTTTTTATATGTTATGTGTACATTGCAAAATCTGTGTATCCAATAATATCTCTGCTATTCATAACAAGGCAGGAGGTTGTGTTTTGAATGTTTTGGTAACAGGTCAGGCCAAGAACATGGTGTGCTGAGCAGAAAGAAAACTGTCTTCTCTGCTTGGTGACATGACGTGTCCACGTATGCCATAAGCTGACAAATCAACGGATTCAAAGGAAAAGTTCAACCTACACTCTTAGTAAACATTGTTAGGCTATAAAACTGGGTTTTAGGGAAATGATACTTGGTCCACTGACCAGCCTAATGTGATGTCAGGGACGTGTAGATTGAACCCAGAGACTCTGTCAACTGCACATTTCTTGACGTATTGTAATAAATAAATAAATAAAACTGAGAACTCGGAGGTCTCCTGCTCATCCTTCCCCCATCAAAGGATCGGCACAGAGAAATAGGTGAGGACTTTGTGTTGGAGTCAGATAATTTAATTTTAAAGGTTTCCTCAATGCATTTCTCAACACTCTCCTCCTCTTTTCTCAAGCTGACAAAAATCTGTAGTTTGGTGGCTTGTTTCACATGAAGATAGTGTCTGCTTGTTGAAAAGGAAATGTCACCTGTAATCAACAAGGACAACAAAAACAGAACATTTGACCCTTTTTCTGTCGTTTCGCTCTTCTTAGAGTGTCAGAAAAAAGTGGCTAACGCTCCCCCTCCCTGCCATTAAAAAGGTCAGAACTGATGTAGCAGAAAAGGTCAGCAAGTGCACACACACACACACACACACACACACACACAGCTTACACAGTGTGTAGCTCATGTACAACACTTAAACAAAAGAAAGAGTGAAGGGGGAGAGTTTGAATTCAATTATGCGTGTATGTGTGTGTGTGTGTGTGTGTGTGTGTGTGTGTGTGTGTGTGTGTGTGTGTGTGTGTGTGTGTGTGTGTGTGTGTGTGTGTGTTAAAAAAAAGAGGTGGGTGTGGCGTAGATATCTTAAGGAGCACGGCCAGATGATTGGTCTGTTTGGGTGTACATACTGAGCTCTGATTGGCTGTTTTGCCTCATAATAGGAGCTGAGATTGGCTGACAGGCAGACAATGGCCGTGTCATTGGTCAGTTCAGAGAACAAAAGGCTGTTTGGGCACTGAGGCGGAAAGGTGAGTAGGTCAGAGTGTGTGTGTGTGTGTGTGTGTGTGTGTGTGTGTGTGTGTGTGTGTGTGTGCACGCACTCCATTGTGTTCTATGAGACTGCAACATGTTTTCTGGAGCATGTTAGAAAAAATTATGATTTGAGTGTTACATTTCTTATATATTTATAACAACTTGTTGTGGAACCTATGACAGTCTGAAGCAAAACTTAAAAATGGTGCAAAACACACAACATCAAGTCTGCCTGCCAACAAAATCACTTCAGCTTGGTCTCTGTGGTGCAACAGCGCATTGGACTTCTATTGATGCCCTGATGAAGACATGCAAAGATTGTGGGTTTGAGTCCCACCAGAGTCGTTCTTTATTGGCCTAGAAGCACAGCTTAGTTCAGACAATGTGACTACTTGTAAATGTTGGAAGAAGAAATGTATTCACGGCAAATAACGGTTATGACTTTGTAACCACTTAACCTTGTAAACCTGTAAACCTGTGGTGGGATTTGAACCTGTTCTGTTGACCAGCAGTCTTGCACTATGATCTCTGATTGTGTTATTATGCTGTAAGATATTTAGCATTGTTGAACAATTTATCAAACTAAATCTTTCAAACCTTCACTTTGGTGGGACTCAAATCCACAACCTTTGAATGTCTTCTCCTAGTCTACAAGTCCAATGCTCTGTCCATTGTGCCACAGAGCCTAATATCTGGGGCTCCTCCTTTTGACTTCTTATGAAAACTGTGAAAGTCTGAAGTAAAACTTAAACTCTTTAAAAATCACTGCAGAGATGCATATTCCATCGTCTCTCACCTACATCTCGTCTGGCTGCCAACAAAAGCTATCATGTCAGAGTGTTGAAACATGAGGCTCAGTGGCACAATGGACAGCGCATTGGACTTCTAGGGACAAACAGAGAAGTGATTCAAAGGTTGAGGCTTCAAGTCCCACCAGAGTCATTCTTTGAAAGTTTATAAGGCTGTTCAACTTAGTGTAGACTGTGTGACCACTTGAAAATGATGGAAGAAATGTCTTTTTTGCAAAAAGCTGAAACTAGAATTGAAACAACATTTTTGTTAACTAAAATAAAGACGAGAGTTTAAAAAAAAAAAAAAAAAACTATAACTAACTGAAACTTTATTGGGTGGTTACAAAGCTAACTGAAACTAACTAAAATTATATTGAAAATGTCTTTCGTTTTCTTCTTTGTCAACTTTTTTCATACATAATCCAGTTTGCCTCCACTGTGTGGAGTTTGCATGTTCTCCCCGTGTCAGTGTGGGTTTTCACCTCCCACACGTCCAAAGACATGCACTTGACTGTAAAATTGCCCATAAGTGTGAATGAGAGCATGATTGTTTGTAACTAAATATCAGCCCTGTGATAGTCTGGCGACCTGTCCAGTGTGTACCCTGCTTCTCGCCCAATGTCAGCTGGGATTGGCTCCAACCCCCCCACGACCTGAGTGCGGATAAGCGGATAAGGATAATTAATGAATATTTATTGAGACTGGCATGTCTACACACAAACCAAAGTTCAAAACACCTGGAACTCTAAGAGTTAATAATGGAAATAATAATAATAATAAAATTTATTGTGACCTCTTTGAATCTCGCACCCAACACATTACAAAAAAATAATACTAACACTAAAACTAAGAAAAACTAAACTAAAACTAAACATTTTCAAAAAATAAAAACTCAACTAAAACTAGCAAACTCACTCTAAAAACTAGAACTAACTGAATTTGAAAACAAAAATTCACAACAAAATTAAAACTAAGACTAATAAAAAATCCAAAACAATTATAACCTTGCTTACCATTACTTATTTTGTAGTATGCTATGCCTCCGGTGGGACTCAAACCCACAACCTTTGAATCACACCTCCTGATCTAGAAGACCAACGTGGTGTGCATTGCACCACAGAACCTCACATTTCATCATGCTGACATGATGGTTTTTATTGGCAGTATAACATGTATCACTGTGGAGGTTCAGACTCTCACACGTTAAACAAAAATTCTAATTATCCGGTATTTGGTACCTGGATCTAGGCTGGTGTCTTGTGTGTTTGAATTTTTAAAGCATGTGATGCTCTGTGGCGCAATGGACAGCGCATTGGACTTCTAGCCAAGCACAGGAAAAGGGATTCAAAGGTTGAGATTCAAACTTTAAACGCCTACAGGTTTACATCGGTCTCACAGAAAGCGATGCTATGTTTTCAACATGTTTGTTGTAAACACTTCTTTCACCAAAATAGTAACATCGCCTGCACAAAATTAAAGGTAAAGGTTTTCAGTGATGAAAACTGCAGTTATTATAGCATAACATGGATATCAGATAGAAGGAGGAAGGAAAAATTATCTGGCTACCAAAACACAAAATTGGACCTAGATCAATAGACTTTGCACTCAAATCAACATGCTTCGGTGAAAATGTTGCTACAATGTGGTCTTTCTTTATGATTTTACTGCAGAAGAACACAACATAAGTGTGCTGACCAACTGAAATCATTATCTCTCTATATCATCCCTATAATATATAAAAACGATAGGTTTAAAGGTTTATAAGGCTGTTCAACTTCCACTGTGAAGACTTGTAAATGAGGGTAAAACATACAAACCTACTAGTTTTAAAGCAAACATAGACAGATTAAAATGTTCATCTTCATCCAGAACCAAACTGTTATCCTGTAGCTCCGCCCACTGAGGATTGACTGAGCCAATCATATCACCTCGGTCTTCTGAGCAGATACTAATGCTATCATAGGTTGTCCCCTCCTGAGCCTCAGTGGTTTTAGCTCAGTGAACCATGCAGCTCGTCCTCACTGAAGCTAAGAGATGCATCTGTCATCAGCTCGCCATCAGCTAATCCTCTGCAGTGCCACAATGCCTCTAAAGCATCTCCTCGACATCTTAGAACTGCTTCTGTTTAACTTCATAACTGCTTAAACCCAATCCACTGAATTAAGCTACTGAGAGGCCAAAGGGAGCATCACATCGAGAGTGTGCCTACTTAGCTCTTTAGCTGCTTAGACCCGAGTTAGGCTAATCAACCGTTGAAAACACACATGTACCATCTTTAGTGGTCCACTGCTTTACAAAACCCAAGAGACGGTCATAAGCCCTCATATATCTGTAAGCCATCTTAGAAACACAACTGTGTTACCAAGATCCAGCTGAGTTGAATCCACACCAATGTGTCCCTCCTGTACGACTGAAAGAAGCTGCTGGCAAAGTGCATGGCAAACAACTAACAAACTTTTCTTTTCTAAACTTTATAGAGATCTAAAAGGATTTGGAACTGTTAGAGATTAATCTGCTGAGCTTTATGCCTGCTGTTTAACAATGCATGGTGTGAACAAAGTGTGACTTCAGCATTGAGAATCTCCCTGCATAACACAGCTCTGATGGATCCAAACTCCATTTTAAAAGTAGTTTTCTTGTCATCTTGCAGAGAAACCTGACAAAGTGTGAAGTCTGAATTTTACCTCATCAACACCATGTTGTAGTTATTTCAGCATTCCTTTGATCCATTTATTCACATTAAATCACAGAAAAAACTCCTTATTTTGGGTTCATACTGATGCAGTAACTGCAGCTACACCAGTAGTATCTGGATGCATTCTCTGGAGAAGATGTTAAAATGAATCAAGCTGTTTGCACCTCTGGATGATATTATTAATCCAGACATGCAGACTTTTGTTTTCCGAAGTTCATAGACTTTCACAACCGGTACAGAATAGAAATGGTGCTAATGGTGACAAACATTTGATGTACAAAGTATTGTAGATGTTTCCTGAGCAAATAAAACAATAAAACCAATACATCTCTAAAGATATCATACTAATAGATTTTCACAGTGGCACTCCTCCTAATTAGACTTTATTAGCTGCTAAGTCAGAAACAGAATCTGAAACGAGCACATCAAACACAGCCAATCATAATCAGAGCCAAAGGAAACAGGGTTCCTTTGAGATTCATGAATTATTATCAGGAGCAGCTGAAAGAGAGTGTGAAGACAGACACACGGGTTCATTAAAAAAAAACATAATTTACTCAGCTCTGTGGACTTGGTGAGATGTTTTTTGCAACATCCTTGATACCTGAGGTTATTTGGATCCCCACTTTGTCCAAATTAAATTGTGGTTTCAGTTAAGAGGCTGGTGAACGATACCAGCCGAGGTGTCAAAACCCAAGGAGAGCAGGATCAGTAATTTCATTGAATTCTTAAATTTTAGTCTTTTAAATCTTGGAACTGTTTGAGACTCCAAATGACTGGTAGAAGTGATGAACTCAGCAGCCACCAACCTAAATTTACCAGCTCTTTGGCTTGTGCTCGCTGTTAAAGTCCCTGGGTAATCGTAGCCATAAATACAGCACATTGTCTTGGTGTGATTGTCTCGGCACAGCGCCGTTCGTCGTGGCTGTAAATAGCCTCAGAACCAGTGTCTTATGTAATTTCCTACTAAACCTCTTTTTGAAATACGATGCTTACGTAACTGTCCTACAACACCAGCTTCATTTACATAATTGCATAGAGATTAAGTCACTGCACCAATCTACGGCAGAGAGTGTGTGAACTTATTTACATATATTCAGATGAGCCACACGTGTACACACACACACACACACACACACACAAGAAACAGGCTGTAGTTTGTTGCATCCGTCTGTCTTCCTCTTTGTGTGTGTGTGTATCTTATTTGTGCCAGTTTGTGCATATGTGTGCATGATCATTATCCAGCATGTTTGCAACATTCATTAATCGCCCAGATCTACAAATTCTGTGTTTGATGACAGACTGAGATTTATTGAAAATACACGTCATTGTGAAAAAGGCTCAACAGCTTCTCTGCTGCCTACGTAAACTAAACACCTAGTAGATTAGAGAATATTTATAATGTTTTATTCTTCTTTTATCAAAAGGAGCTCTTGCCCTTATGACCTTTTCCACTGTGACCTGTGTTGCGGTTGTAATCCTTGTGAATGTCTTTCTTATTTATCATGCTTTCCTTTTAGATTTTCTCTTTAATGTGTCTAATGAATTGTCTCTACGTGTTTCTGTTTGCACGCTCACTTGTCTTGAATTGGCCCTTGAGGGATGAATGAAGGAATTTGCAGAGAATTGAAGTGTGTGTGTGTGTGTGTGTGTGTGTGTGTGTGTGTGTGTGTGTGTGTGTGTGTGTGTGTGTGTGTGTGTGTGTGTGCATGCATGCATGCATGTGCATACTTGGAAGACAATAGAATTAACTTCAGTTTAAATTGATTTATAGAAGCATATACATGTAAGTAACAATTTTTATCAATACAAAACGATAAATGGCTGAGTTTGAGTGGGTTTGAGTCCCACCAGAGTAGAACTTTAAATGCCTGGTCGGTGACACTATGTTAATGCAACATGAACTTGTTGTAAACAAGACCCGTCTTTCACCAAAATTGTAACACCGGTTGCACGAAGTTGATTATCCTTATAAATGTCAATTCTGGTGGAACTTAAACTCACAACTTTGAGTCACTTCTTCTGTGTTGAAGTGCAACGTGGTATTCATCATCACTTCCTGGAACATGTGGCTCTGTGGCGCAATGGATAGCGCATTGGACTTCTAGTGAGGCACAGTAGAAGTGATTCAAAAGTTGTAGGTTTGACTCCCACCAGAGTTTGTCTTTAAAGGTTTACAGTGTTAGAGTTAACTTCCATCATCATATGTCTTCAAAATGTAACATTTCTTAGTACTTGACATACTTAAGAGTGTCCTTTGAGTTTTAGAAACAATTAAAGCACCACTCTGGTGGGATTCGAACCCAAAAGCTTTGAATCACTTCACTTTTGTTTATCAAGAAGTCTGACACACTGTCCATTGCACCACAGAGCCACACATGAGGGCGATTGCTGTGGTGGATTTACAGCATTTTAAGTATTGTTTCAGCCTTTTACAGGTTCCACACCAAATTAAAGTATATAGTCCCTGGCTCATGATATGGAAGTTGAAGTTACTTGTAAAGGCAGATTCTGGTGGAAATCAGAATTTTGAATCACTTCCCCTGTGCCTAAGAAGTACAATATTGTAACCATCACTTGTTGGAGATTCAGGCTCTGTGGCGCAACAGACAGTGCATTGGACTTCTAGGGAAGCAGGGGTTAAGTTCTTCAAAGGTTGTGGGTTCAAGTCCCTTCAGAGTCGTTCCTTAAAAGCTTGCTGAGCGAAGGATATGTTTACCCAACAAATAAGGCACATATTTCACATGATAGTAACAAATGTGAACTCACAACCTTTGAGTCACTTTTGCTGTGTAGAAGTGCAATGTGGTATCCATCATCACTTGCTGGAACAAGTGGCTCTCTGGCACAATGGACAGCGCATTGGACTTCTAGTGCACTACTGGAGAAGTGATTCAAAGGTTGTGGGTTTGAGTCCCCCCAGAGCCTACTTTTAAAGCTTTACAATGTTGGGGCAAGGCAACCTAAATTCCCTTTGTGTCGATACTTAACACATCATACTGAGACAGAACCAAGATAAGGGCGCTTGTTGTTTCTAGAGTAAATTTTTAAAGTTTTTCCGAGTTACTCACATGCTAGAATATCCCAGAATCATGGCCAGTGTCTATTATATCACTTCTGGCAACAAGAGGTTCTATGGCAATTGGACAGCGCATTTCTAGACTTCTAGACAAGCACTGGAGAAGTAATTTAAAGGTTGTGGATTTGAGTCCCTCCAGAGTCAATCTTTAAAGGTTTTCTGTGTTGTTGATTAGCCTCCTCGCCTCAGACAGTCTGAAGAAAAGAAAAGGTGTAAATGATACAATGAATTAGTCTATTTATGATGTTTTCTCTGTACCTGAATTGGTGCTGATTCTTCCTTTGTTTGTAGGGAATTAATAATTACTACTATAGTGTGTGTGTGTGTGTGTGTGTGTGTGTGTGTGTGTGTTTTCTTATCGAAAATAGGTCTACATGTTTACAGGTCTAAGATAGGAATTTTATGTTTATGGTTTGATGACCAATGTAAAGTAGGTTAGCAGGGCCGCGTCCCATTCCAAAATCAGCTTCACTTCTTTGCGTCCTGAGAACACATAGAAATTGTTTGAATGAACAGAAAATGACAAACAGAATGAAATAAATACGTTAGTGACTAACCAGTTACTGAAGGATGTGAAAGTCTGCTTTATTCTGTGTAAGGAGGCGAACTAGGTCACATCACAGAAGGTGTTTGTTGAGAAATGGGACGCAGGTAAAACCGCCGAGCTGCTGGCACGTGATGCAGTTGCAGGTGTGTGCGTGCAGACAGGTTGAGGTGGGCGTGGCCTGTGAACTACCTGCAGCAGGTCGGCTCGGGTTACCTGCCGCTCTTTAGTCTCCTGCTGCTGTTTTCCTGCTGCAGATGAGTTTTATCTCTCAGCTGTTATCAGCCCAAACTCACCTCAACCACCGGAAGTGATTTCAGGTTTATTTTTTCTGTTTATCCACCAACTCGGAAGTGTTTTACTTTCCCCCCGTTTCCTGAATAAGCTCATCCAGCAGCCGGTAAGTCAGGCATCACACACACCTCATTAGATCACGTTCGTCGCTTTTTAACGGCTTCATACACCGATTCAACCCGCCGTGAGTGTCCCGGTGTGTTTGAGCTTATTTATCTGCATGAACAAAAAAAAAAGTTTCAAATGTCACATGAAGCGAAACTCCCGTCGCTGTTTTTGTTATTTTAAGCACATGGTGTTGTTGCAGCTAATGTGAGACTGTGAGGAGGTAATTTACACCTGCAGGAACCGGTTTTTTATTCTGTACCTGGACTCTGTGTGTGTGTGTGTGTGTGTGTGTGTGTGTGTGTGTGTGTGTGTGTGGGAGGTAGAGTCATTCACACACACACACACACACACACACACACATACACACACACACACACACACACACACACACACACACACACACACACACACTCAGGGCTGTCAGGAGTGTATCCAGTGTCCTGTGTGCCCTCGGGATCGGAGTTTCAGAGAGAAGTGTGTGTGTGTTTGGTGTGCCTGTGTTCCTCTGTTGCCATGGTTACAGGGACAGGTACCATGCATGCTTGTCTGTTGGAAAAAGAGGAGTAAAAAATCTTGTAGGTTGAAACCTGATAGTTAACCCTTCGGGGCTGGTGTTGTCCTTCCTCCCTGCAGGTAGCTTCACCTTTAATATCTCTGCTGGTACTTGACCTTGTATGATGCTTCATAGTAACTCTGGGTTTTTGCATGAATGAGATGAAGCGCATTGAGTTTCAGCTCTGACCAGCAGCTCTGTTAAACCAAGTCCAGTGCTGACTCGGCACTTTCAGACCCTGTTTACATTGAAATGAAATGTGTTTTGATGCTTAGACATATCGCCGTCACACCCTGTGACCACCTGTGTTCACATGTTTACCTGTGTTACTCCTGCTCTGAGGTCAGAAGGAAATCCCTCATTGACAATTCATCAAATTTTAATTTCAATTACGATTTTGGCAAGAAGCTACTATTAACAATCAAAATGAAGATTTGTTTACAGTATTCTATTTCCTTTGACATGCTTCAAACTCCGACCAGAGAGTGACGTTGTGTGTGTGAGTGTGTGTGTGCGTGTGTGTGTGTTGTCGGGCTGCAACTATTCTCACTATTGATTCATTTGGCTGCTATTTTCTGTTCTGTAAAGAGTCAGAAAATTAAGAAAATTGTATAAAATGTCCATCAAAAGGACAGCAAAAACTGAAGTTGATGTTTTAATTTTACTTGTTTTGTTGGACAAACAGTCTCAAACTTTGAGAAATTCAGTGTAAAGTAATTTAACACAAATTAAGCAGCATGTTGCAGGCGGAAACCTGCACATTTTTTTGGGCATTTTCCTTGGAAAATGATTGAAATGATTAATAGATGAATCACGTAAGAGTCTAGCTCTCATGTGTATTAAAACTTTTGTGCTGCATTCAGTTTCACAATCATTCTCTCATTTTGTCATATAGTATACATCCAGCACTGCAGTTTTGCCCATTTTCTAACTGGAATATGTTGAATATAATTCACCAAGTTGTTGTGTATCTGTTCAGGCGTTTTCAGTTTTGCGGCAGTTGCTCGTAGGAAACTACGAAACATGTGGCTGCTTGAAGTTGCAATATATTTCCTGTAGTTATGTTATGAGGTGAAGACTTCAGACATAATACTGTCCATAACACTACATACATAACAACCAGCTGGTTATCTTAATCCACCACAAACATACAAACAAACCGAACCAGTTCGTCTCTGTGGCAGACGCTATTTGGTCTGTTTACCATCTGTGTGTTCAGGCTGCTGCAGGAACATCCAGCTGCTGCTGTCTGCAGGAATGTGTCTCTGTGGTGAAACAGCTTCTCCACCCAGAGAAGGACGAGTGTCTGATCCTCGGCCACGCCTCAAACTGAAGAAACAATTAGACATGTGGCCGTGTCGGTGTGTGCCTCTGGTGGAGGTGAACTCTAGGACAGACAAACATGTTGATCTCTGCATGTGACAGGGCATCGTCTCACCAGAGCAGAAGTTGCAGAATGAATAGGAAGAAGCTTCTGACAGCCACTGCTCTGACTCTGACTTTAACTTAGTGCATTTAATTCAACAAGTTGACAGAAAATGAATTGACACCAACAAGCTGTTTGCACCTTCTCAGATGTGAGCTTTTGCTGTTTTTCATTATTTATTTCATTTTCATGGTTTAATTGGAACAGAGAATCTCGAGATTCTGCATTTTTTTTTCTGTTTTCTGATATTTCATAGTCTCATATAGTTTCTGTTTGGACGACAAACACTTTGGACTTGGTGCTGTTTACTAAAACAACTAACAAAGCGTCTGAGCTTTATAAGACAAAGAGCTGGTAAAACTCCAGTGACAGTCAACGATTGTTGCGTTCACTTGCAGTAAAAAATATTTCATATTCTCTAATTATACTTCAGTCATTCGCTCACTTCTCTTCTTCACGTTTTGTAGGAAAATATATATTTCTTGGGCTAGGTACCCTTCATTAAAGTCAGCATCCTGTGGGCATTAGAGGAGCTGGATGAGTTGAACCCTGCTTGTCTGTGAGGTGATTACTTTGAGTTAATTTGTTGAGTTAGAGATTTTGCAGTTTGTCCTGCTGAAGCAGAATAAATCCTGAAGTGGTGCAGAGTTCCTCTTCCCTCAGCCTGCAGCTCTTCTCTCTGTAAGGCCGTTTGTGTCCTGAGCTTATTTCTCTCAGGTTATCTGGTGAGGTGATCAGCAGGGTCATCTCATACAGCGAGCGGGTCACATCCTGTATGAGTGGAGGGTTACAGTGTGATGTCACTGAGCTCAGTGAACCAACCTGCAGCTGTTTCACTGTAACTGTGTCACACATATCATCTACCTGTGTACAGTTTCACTACAGTGACCTGAGCTGCTGGATTCTTAGTGTCACCTGAGAGCACCAATTATATTTGACCCCTTTCCCACCTGAAGCCCAGATAATGAGACAAATAAAGCTTTGTTTGGAATATCTTATTTCCTCTGACATGCTTCAAACTCTGACCGAACCTGTGTGTGCTGTGGGGCTGCAACTATTCTCACGTTTGATTCATTTCACTGTTATTTTGTCTTCTATAAAGAGTCAGAAACATGTACAAAATGTCCATCAGAAGTTCTAAAAACTGATGGTATTGTTTTTATTTTTCTTGTTTCTGTTGGACAAACAGTCCAGAACTTAAACAGGTTCAGTTTAAGTTATTTAACACAAAGAAAAGCTGGAAGCAGTGAATTATTTTGGCCTTTTCCTTAAAAAACAATTTAGATGATTAATCAGTGAATCACCCAATCTTTGCAACTCTAGTGAATAATAATATTTGAGACTTTTAAAACACTTGTGGATTCCTGATAAGAGTATTTTGTTTGGGTGAGAAAACAATATAAAAATCAAATATAAATATATAAAAACTTTTCATGCAGAGCGCAAAAATAAAGCAGGAGTCAGTGGGACTGTCTGCTCTGATCAATGAGTCTCTGACAGCTGCAGCAGTAATGAGACGAATCTGCTGGAAACACGGCGAACAAACAATGAACAGCAGCGTGTCGAGAAGAAGACAGGCGTGAGGAAGAGGAGGAGGAGGAGGAGGAGAGATGAAGAGGAGAAAACAAACAAAGGCATGAGGGTGTGTGAGGATGCAGAGCAGGCTGTGAGTTGATAAGAGTGTTTTGAAAGGAGCTAATGTGTTTTATTAGTGCTGCTGAGGCTTGTGGGCTTCATTATGACTCACATTACCTTCATGATGTCCCCAGGCTCCGCCTCCCTGCCGTGCCACGCCAGTCTGCACTAACTCTGAGCTAGCTAACATCTGCAGGCTAATGTCCCCTCTGACAGCCATAACAACACGTAATGTTATTACACCATTAAATAGCTGCTCCCTTCAGCTTTATGGCTGCTGCTACCTGCAGCACATCAGCCCTCCACACACACACACACACACACACACACACACACACACACACACACATGCGCACTTCACCTGCTCCCGAACAGGGCCGAAGAAGACCATGCAGGGCCAGAGAAGACCATGCAGGCCCTCTGGTCCTGCAGGAACAGGGCCGGTTTTACTTCCTTTGCAAGGTTTACTGTCAGATGGACTCTGCTCACAAAGTAACCCTCCTATTTTCTCCTCGTCGACTATGAAACTTTTGACCTGCCAGGTCAAAAAGTGACATTTTGTAAAGTATAAAATATCACATAATTCTGTGTACGACCGTCTTGGCGGACGTCATTGCAACTCGTTAGCACAAGTTTTAGACTTCGATCAAAATTAAATTCTACTTCTTGCTTATTTACTTTCAAAGTAAATATTTACTTTTCAAGTAAATAAGCAGAAATGATGAGCTCTCTTGTACCACATAGGTCGTGTGTGTGTGTGTGTGTGTGTGTGTGTGTGTTGTCTGGAAGCTCTGGTTCACATTCAGTGATGAAAAAAGGTCTACACACCTGTAACTTCACCAGCTCATTTCTGACCCAGGAAGACAACCAGTGCAATACATTTGAATAAAACTTCCAAAACTTTTGCAAAGACCATTCATGTTATTTGGAGGCAATTAGATGAAAAAAAACCCCACATTTCTGATATAAAAACATTTGAAAACTGATCAAATTTGACCCAAAACTAACAAAATGTTTTCTTGTTTGCTTGCTCGTTCCTGTCAGTCACACAGGAGCCAATGTGCACATCTCACAAATCTTAACAATGCATCATTCAGTCATCAGTCAGTTGAGCTGCCTATCCAAAATCCTGACAAGTATAAAAGAGACAAGCAGGCAAATATCCAAACAGAAGTGAGTGCAGGATGTTGGCTGCAGCCTCCTCACGCTCCCTCTCAGGATGGAGTTGCTCTGCAGCCAGACGACTCTGTGTTCCAGTGTTGTGCATCAGGACACCTGCTGAGCCAACACAGTGGCCTCAGTTATTTATGGAGCTGCTGCTGCTGCTGCTGCTGCTGCTGCTGCTGCTGCTGCTGACGGACGTGGTAAACAAGGCTGGCCTGCTTTGTTAAAGGGCAGAGGAAAAACGGTTCACCTGCTTCTTCCTGCACAGCCGAGCCAGAGAGTGCTGCTGTAGTCCTGGTCCCAGTGGAGCCAAACCGGGCTGTCCTGTTCTTCAGATGGGTATATCTTACCGAATCAGTCCTCTCTCTGTTTGCTCTGTTCTGGCTAAATGAAACTGAGAGTTTTGGGTTTCAGTGCCAACAGAGAACATTTTCCTCCTCGGCTGTTTGTTTCATATAAAAGAAAAACTGATTAAAGTCATATTCTCTTCAGTTAGAGATTAAAGAAGGAAAAATTCCAGTTTGTTTGCCAACAACTGTTTCACACAGCCAACTTCAGAGCCTGTGGAATTCATTTAAACACACAGGCTGAGCTGATATTTTCAATAGAAATATATATTTATGTTTGGTACTCTGGCTTCCTCCCACAGTCCAAAAACATGCACTTAGGTTTAATTGGTGACTCTAAATTGGCCGTAGGTGTGAATGAGAGCGTGATTGTCTGTCTCTATGTGTCAGCCCTGCGATAGTCTGGCGACCTGTCCAGGGTGTACCCTGCCTCTCGCCCAATGTCAGCTGGGATCGGCTCCAGCCCCCCGCGACCCGAATGCGGATAAGCGGTTAATGGTAATGAATGAATGAATGAATGAATGAATACAGAGCTTATTAAATATCATGTTTTCAAACTGCAGGTAGCCAAGCAACCAGGGCCAGGTGGAGGCCACCAATCAGATCTGAGCAATCAACAGCAGCTGCTCCTGTGACATTTGACGCCACTGAGAGAGAGAGAAAAACAGCTGAAAGTGCCCCTTGAACAGAAAACCTTTTTAGCCAAACCGTAGTTTCTATCATTGAACCGACTTCACTTTGAGCATCCTGAGTTCTTCCTGAACGTCTCCATATGTGTTTTGTGAAGAAAAATGAAGAAATTGTTTTTGGTGCTTTTCCTCCAGAAATTTTCCCGCCTTTTTTACATGGAGCTCTATGAGGCTGTGGGTGCGTCTTGCTGGTGCAGCTGATCCTTTGCCCAAAATATAACTCAGCTTTAGCAGACGAACACAAATTTTTCTACGTTTCTATGTATAAATTATTTCTGTAGAGTGGCATCTGCGGCCTCGAGCGCAGTTTCCAAATTTATTTTTTTAATTATTTGAAAACGGTTTTCCGAAACCCTTAGAAAAGTCATAGCACGCTTGTCATGGCTGAGCTGGTCGATTTGATACCTTTTTAGTGTATGTGCGACCAAAACCCCGGGAGGAGTATTCAACAGAAAAAACCCCTGGAAGTAACGGTAGAGCAATAGGAAGAAGCCCGGTGGATAGTATATAGTGTGCTCTTATAAGCACACTCAATAACTGTTAGTGTCACGTGACATTAAAGATACTGTATTCCCGCCATGTTACTGTTCAGCCCTAACTCTTATCAGTCAGATATGTCGTCACCTCTCTGTCTGTGATCCTCAGACTTCCCCCTCAGCCGTATAACTCTGCACTCTGCCGCCTCCTGACGCCACTTCCAGCTTAGTTTGTTTAACATTCAAATCTGCAAAGAAACATCGACGTATTTGGGTCATGAGATTAATATCTGCGCGGTGAAAAAGCTCCTGACACCTTCACAAGTTTCAAAGTCCCATTCAGCCTGAAACCATTTGACATAATCACAAGCTCAGAATTATAAAGTCACATCTGTCTGCTTCTCTTTTCATAAATCAGCTGTGGTGGTTTAAAGAAGAATAATTTGTGGTTTTAGAAAGTAAAGTAAAAAGTCTGTGGTTGTGTTTTTAAGAGCTATAAAACATTAGAGTTCAGGAGGAGAATAAATTGAGGAGTGAGCAGCTCTCTGGCTGCACGCAGGACGATATAATTACTGAGATTTATAAAGTCTACGTGCTCCATTAAAGGTGCTGTACGTAGCTTTTAGAAATCAACACATCATCGCCTCATTAATGTTTAAGAAAGGAGCATAATAAGTGTGAACAGATGAGCCTCTGGAGGCCTCGACACTGAACAGAGCTCTGATGTTTATCACAGCGAGGCTCCTTTACTCTAATGGGAGATAGAGAGGAAAAGGTCTCCAGAAGTTTTTAGTAGTTAAAAAAAATACACTTTGTTTTCAATGTCAATGAGTAATTGTGTTAAATAACCATCAGACTCAGACAGTTTTATTGTCATTCAAACCACAGCATGGAAGAACAAAATATAATTTCCCAGGTCTCGGTGAATGTTACTTAGATTAAAATATAAAAATGTATATAAAAAATATATATAAACATCAGTACCTAAATAAATAAAACTAACATATGACAAGATTTGCATATAAGTGCAGCAAAACAGCATAGCAGCAGCTGGTAAAGTGACATGATGATGATGATGATGATGATGACATGATTAAATCATGATCTTAATATGGAGCAAAATAATCGTTATATTATTTTTCAATCGACCAACACTAATTTAAGTAATAAGTCAATATTCAGCTTGGTTTGTATGAATGAAGGGAGCATCTCCTCAATGATTCAAGCAAAATATCACTTTAATAATTTTGTTAACTATATGCATTCAAAGGTTTGTCAGAAATAAGTCATTAAGCATGAAAGAAAGCATAAAAAAGGGCTTATTGCCTAAAGAACTCCTTGTTAACAAGCTTTCCCTCTGATCTGTCTGTTCTCTAAATGAACTCTGCTGTTTTGTCTGACAGTCCGTCTGGTTTTTGCTGCTGTGAATGCTCAAACCAACTCTGGTGGACCAAAGAAGAACTCTGCTCCTTTAAAAATGGGGGTCTGGGTTCTCAGATCTGGTTCTCTGCAGGTGAGAACACAGTCTCAACCAAAGGAAGGAAGAAATGTGACAATCAGTAGCAGAGAAACCAAACCAGAGAGACACTGAGAGAGAGGTGGAAGTCAGACTAACATTAAATGCATGAAAACATCTTTTCTACTAGTGTCCTGAAACGCTCTGTGTTATGTTGACTGGTGTTTGGCTGCAGCAGCATGGAGCTGTTGCTCACAAAGGTTAGTGAAGGTGTTTGACTGAACTGTGGCTCACATTACTGTTAATGTGACACACTTTCTTTCATCCAGCTCTCTCAGACTGTATTAACTTCGCTCCTCTGCACTTTATAAACACGTCTCCACCTTCCTGCAGACGATCCTCACTGCTCTCTCAATGTCTGTGGAAACATTCTGGCTGAGTGTTTTCATGTTTCTCTTTTAGTCTGTGCATAAAGAGCTAGAGTGACATTTACTCTGGGGACGGGTGAGAAATCAAAAATCAGAATTTATTTTATCTCATAATGATCATGTTGCAGAACCTGCTTCTTCCTCTCTTCCTGATATTTTTTTATGCATCTTCAGCAAATTCAGCAGATTGCTAAATTTGCTGAAGATGCATTAAAAATAATACTAAATGACTCTTCTAAACCAGTTAGTTTCAGGAGCTGAACTCAGGAACTTACGGCCTGTCACAATATCCACATTTATTCAACGATAAATTCTCCCCAATTCCCAATGCTCCCATTGCAAATAATTGCAATATTGTTGTTTTGAGACTGTTTGATGCCTTTGATATAATAACATTATAGCATAAAATCCAAGTCCACCCTTTCAAAAAGCAATGAACTTTGAACGTGTGTGTGTGTGGAGGAGCTGCCTGAGCCCCACCGACACTGAAACTCTGACACAGAGAAGACAAAAGAAATCGTTCATCATTCTGCTTCTAGGCACCGTAAACAAACTGCTTCAGCCTTATAATGGTCAGAGAAAGCTGCAGTTTATTCTGGTGTCATGTTAGTTAAAGTGTAACTAACACGAGTTGTATTGTACGATATCTGGACCTGACCTCCATAACTTCTGCTGAGCTCAATAAGTTGATGATAAGATTATTTTGACAGGAAACAGTTGTCCTGCACCTCGTTGGTACCGGTTTATTTTCTCTGTTTGAGAGGTAACGTGAGATGAACACATCCATGTTAGTTGTTGACAGCGAGAACATAATGAGTGTCATATCTTTAAGTAAGTAGTCTCTCTCTCTCTCTCTCTCTCTCTCTCTCTCTCCCTGTGGCTCTAATTCTATTTTCTCTCCATCCGTTATTTTAATGAAGGTTTGTAAACGTGAACATCCTCCAGATATTCTCACCGTCTCCTTTTCCATCTCCTCCTTTCCCCCAAAACTTTTCTTCGTAATTAGATCATTGAGATCAGATCAGGTATCTTCCCCCCCCCCCCCTCTCTCTCTCTCTTTCTGTCTGTCTTTCTCTGAGGAGGACAGAAAGGCTGCTTGTTCCCTGCCTGCCTCCTTTTGTCCAGAGAAGACAATAGACGGAGGAGGAGGAGGAGGAGGAGGAGGAAAAATGTGTTAAAAGGGACAAGGACGGGGGAAAATCTGGACAAAATGAATCTTAATATGTGTCGTTATAATATTAATAAATTAATATTATTATTTATAAATACTCCTTTACAGGCTGATGCAGGGCTGAGATACATGACAAAATCTGCAGTTACTTTATCAGTTTTCTACTGAATTAAATTCACTTTTGCAATTTTTTTTTGCACAGGTTAACTGTATAACATAGATGGTGTGTTTTGGTAATTTTAAGGTGTAAAGTTGTGTTATTTGTATGCAGAATGGTGAGAGCGGGTTGTGAAATGACATTGAGTTTACCTGCTAGAAGTAGTTTACCTGTGGATGGATGACCTCAGATTCTGCAGGTGTAGAGGGAGGAGGACACACACACACACACACACACACACACACACACACACAGATGTCACCACAAGCTGGTGGTGTTCTGTCTTGTTTTTGCTCACAAGGTCAGAAAGGAAAGGGAAGTCTGGTGAGGACACAGTGTCGCTGCTGCACAGTTCAGTTCACACTGAAAACTCAGGATTAAGATTAAACAGGATTCTGACTCAGTGGATGTGGACTGTGGGTATAAATAGACCCGTCCCAAAGATCACAATATGGACTTATGGTATGATATATGAGCATGGCAGTGATAATTGTGTCTGTGCTGTTAGTTTCCTTAATAATCTCAGCAACACTGACGTTGTAGAAACGGCATGTTTTAAACATGTTTGTAAACATTTCTGCTCTCTTCTGTCAATTTTTCAGGAGATTTGGGGATTTTTTTCACATTCATGTGTGAATATCATTAAGAATTAAAAGTTCATTGCTCTTTGAAAGGGTGTTCCTGCATTATAATCCTATTATATTATCATATCAGCATCATAATTGGTGTTAGAATAACAATAATATCGTAATGATATTGTATCATAACAGGAACAGTTATAGTGAAAGGCCTAGGGAAGCCTAGCCTGGGTATACCCAGACTGCCTTGCGCGCTCGAATTTAATTTTGAACTGCGGCGGAGTCTGGAAACCAGGAAGGATTCTTAGCCCTGTTTTAGGGATCCAATCACAGAGCGGGGAGGGACGGCAAGACGATGACGCGTAATACTCGGCACTTGGAAGCTTGTAGTTTTCCGGATCCAACATGGCTGCAGCAGACACGAAACTCTCTTTAGCTGTAGATGGTGTTTTAAATAGTTTAGAGCGAAAGTTGAAAGGCGAAAGGTCTCTCGGCAGCTCCGCTGAGATCACCGGCGTTATGGTAGCGGGGCTATTAGCGTCGCTAGCGGCTATTAGCGCTGCTAGCGGCTAATAGCCCCGCTACCGCGGACAGCGGAGCCGCCGAGAGGCCCGCAGCAGCTTGTTTATTGCCCATAAAATCAGTGGATGTGTGTGGCTGAATGACATGAGGGGGAATAAAGCGTGAAAATAAATAATCTTGCAGAAAGCGAGAACTGGAGAAGCAAAGCAGCAAACAACACTCTCTCACAGACACACACACAACATACATCCATTTCTGTTGCTCTACTACGTCATCTGGTATAACTGATCCGATTGGCTAAGAGCTACCTACAGACGCAAAATACATTGCTCGTTGCCAGACTAGCCCTCATTTGAGAATAGTCTGGTGTTAGCCAGGCTAAGGGAAGCCTGGAATTGGTCAAATTACTCTTAGAACTAATATTAGAATTTGAGGTGACAGTACATCAAAAGTTGAAGCACTTTTGTCTTAGTAGGCCTCAGAAAAACACTGTACTGTGACTCTTAGTCTTGTTGTTTAATTCTATATAAGCTCAGTCTTGTTTTCAATTCTCTTGTATGTAAATTTCCTTTCATATAACGTGTTGTTTTCGATGATTTTATTGTTTTATGTGAACCACATTGGATCATGCGTTGCAGTAAAGCTGAAGCTGCAGACTGGACTGTATCTGCTTTAAAAAAACAGGACGAGTGTGTGTCAGAGTGATAACATCTGCAGACGGATCGTCCGGCAGCTCTGTGCTGCTCTGTGACACCAGATTAAAGGTAAAAACACTTTTAGTGCAGCCTCAAAGGACAGTCCATACTTTCATTTGGAACAGATGTAACAGCATTTCTATCTGTTGTGAACTCATGAACTTATTGTCTTTGATCCAGACCTCCAGTGTGACTAAACCTTCCTTATTTTAGTGTGAGCTCATTGAGCGACGGTGTGCAGGATCAATCAGTGAGAACAGCCTCATCTCACTGTAATGGCTCTGTGACCAGGGTCAGAGGAGTTTGATTTCAGTTTAGCACCATAAAAACACTGCGAGCACAGAGTCAGCAGCACAACACACACCGAACATCTCACACAACAAGAGATAATGACAAAACAACCGTTCTCCTCCTTAAGTAGTTCTTGAAAACTCTTGTTTTCACTGAACAGATCCATAGTTCTGATGTTAATTCTGACATCAGTCATCCAGATAAAGAGATCGCTGCCTCTCTCTCTCACTCTCTGACTGTAGCAGCATCAGCACAGACAAACACACACACACACACACACACCACTCAGACCTTACAGAGCGCCTAGATTGGGTTTATTTTGGTAGTTTTGGTTATAACTTAAATATTCTACCTGTAAACTGCAGCTGTAGTTGTTCCAGCTGGTCTCTGTGCTGTCATTGTTTCTTTAAACCAAACAACCTATGAACATACACTCACCGGCCACTCTATTAGCTAGAAAGGTGTGCCTAATATTGTGGCTGGTGTAGCCCGTCTGCTTCAGGGTTGGACTCTTCTGCAGACCATGCTTGTTTGACACAAAGTGGAACATTTAGCTGCTAAAGAGACAGAGATTTATGTCAGGAGTTGGTGGAGACCAAAGCAGAGCTAAAGAAATAGGCTGAATATTTAACAATAACACAATCCAGTGAATGCTAATGTTGAATTATTGCTGCTCCTCTCTCGCAGCTTGTCATCTCCTTAGTTTCACATAATCTAATGTGTTATTTAACTCATTCATCTTGTATCCCTTGAATAGTGTAATGGTTTTGTATGAGCCAAAATGTGTACATACATACATACATACATACATACATACACACACACGCACGCACACACGCACACACGCACACACACACACACACACACACACACACACACACTTCCGGTGATGAGACAGGGTGGTTTCACCTTTCTTACCTGCTCAGTTGTATGGCAGGAGGTAGAACAAATAGGGTGAGCAAGGCTCTGATGTCTGCTTTTGAACATTTGTTTTAATTTTGTTAATATAAAAACTGCTTGTCAGTTCCTTTTCGTTCAAATAGTAATAATATCTCATCACTGTGTTCACCCCGTGTGCATTTTATCTACACTCCTGATGCCCAAAAAATATCTCAAAAATAAATAATAGTAATAATTTTAATTGACCAATATTCAATTAAAAACTGTACAAAAATCTCTTAAATGTTCATGTTGTTTTTGTAAATATTCCCTCTGATCTGAATTTGATGCATTTTGTTTCACATTTTACACAGTGATGTTATGTTATAAGTTACAAACTGTGTGTGTGTGTGTGTGTGTGTGTGTGGATGATTAACTCTGTCTCGCGACACAGACATTATTTTAATCAGTCTTGGCTCTAATAGTCCTAACTTCCTCTCACCTTCATCACCTCCTCAGCTGAATATCACTTTCCCTGTGAAGCCGCAGCTCTAATAGGAGCCATTCATCTCTCCTCCTCGCCGCTGAAGCTTCAGGGAGTGATGCATTTCACTGCTCCGCTCCAGCATTTTCCAAGCTGCACTCGCTGACCTGCGCTGCTTCCCTCTGCACACTTAATCCGCCTGATGTCAGTTTGATTGGACTTTTCTAAACATTTAGGTCAACGCCAAATTAAAGTAACACTTTGTTTGCCACTTATACACGCAGTAATACGTACAGTTAACGAGCGAAACACATTCTCTCTACTTCATAAAACATTTTATTTAATGCAGATTGCATTTTGCAGCATCAGGGAAGGGCCGGGACGGTTCTGACTGGTTAGATTTGGTTAATTTAAGGTAAAACTCAATGTGCAGAGTTTAATGTTGTGCTGAAAAGTTTTTAAGTTTTTAAGCTCAAAATTTCAAATCAACATTCATTTTTGCATTTCTGTTCATTCTGCACAGCTGCAAACAAAGTTTAGGCTACATTAAAATTATTAATGTTATTGTAGAGTTAAGATTGTGTCAAGATTTTCCAACCAGCCACAGTCAGCCCAATGCTAATGCTAATGCTAACAGTGCTGCTTCACATTAACCCTCCTGTTTAAATGTTTAAAAATCTAAAATAAATTTGGAATTTGGAAATTTGGGATGAAACAGTGATATGTGAAATGGAATGGTTCATTTCACATATCAATGTCATGAAAAACTATTGTATTTTATATGTAGGTATTTCCAAAGCACATAAAACAAGTTTTAATATGCATTTTTTTAAAGAAAAACTAGTGAATTATCATCATTGAACCATGATGTTTGAGAGGTAAAGAACACCATTGCACTAAATATTGATTGAAATGGTTCATAATGGAGTTAATTATGAAATATAAACAATGTTGATTGGGATTTTTTTTTGTTTCTGACACTTTTGGATAATTAAACATGCACTGGGTCAAATTGACCCACTGACATTATTGCTGTTCCTGAGAAACAAACATAACAGGAGGGTTAAAAGCATACAACAACAACAAAAGTAAATCATGCCTCAGCTTCCTGTAAAATCTGTGTGTGGGAAACATTACACACATACTTTGCATTAAATCAAACCAGCTGAAGCTCGTACAGACCAGAGCAGCAAGACCCAAGAAAGACAATAATAGTGTGAAAATGTCTTTATAGTTAATTTGGCTGCACTGTAAACAGACACCAGCTGCTCTTCTGTTGTGTGCTGCAGCATTAAACACCTGCTGCTGCTAACAACCATCAACCTGGACTGAAATCTGAAGCATTAAAACTTTAGACAGTCACTTCCCACACAGAGAACACTTATCATATCCTCCATTCTTGGCCAGAGGCTGAATGAACATTGTCTCAGGACTCTGAGGCTCTGTGGGAATATCATTACACTGTGAACTCGCCTCCTTTCACCTTCACAGCTGAATATCATCCAGTTTGTGCTGCAGAGCTCACGGCACCGCTCCACCTCTGACCACCACGCTGCAGCTCCGTCCCCCTGTTCCTCCAGCTCTCTGTCTCAGCACACAGACGATATTTAAATAAGTCTAAGCTCAGTCTTCAGAGTCTTTTCCTCTCACCTCCTCCGCTCCGTATCACCATCAGCTCTAACAAAAGTCATTTTCTTAATCCTAATGACTGAACTGACTTCCTCTCTGCTCCAGTGTGCGGCGAGCGGAGGAGGTGATATCCTCATCATCTCAGCAGGGATGAGTCTTAATAGTGCAGATGAGCTGCTTCCCCTCATTCCCTCACGCTGCTCTGTCTGGCTGCTTCTGGTTTCCTGCAGGCAGAACAGCAACACACTCTGCCAAAAAGTCCCCTTCTGCAGAGACATAAAATATTATGTAATCTGCAGAAATCTTCTGGTATCAAACAGCAACATCTGCCAACAGGGTCAGAAACAAAACACTGCATTAGATCTCTACTTGAGCCGAGCATTAAAATCAGGCCACTAGCAGCAAACACTGTGTGACCTTAAAAGAAGTAAAGTAAGCAGCAGATCCTCAGAAAGCCGAGATAAAGGCTGAAGAAACAAGATTGTCTTTTAATTCATTGAGTTAAAGTACAGAGCTGATCTGATCAGCTGCAGCCAGGAGCCGCTCTGTTACCTCCAAATAACTCTAATAGTCTGATGCAAATCATGCATGATGAGAATTTTATCTTCAGAAAGACAAAATGAGACGTTTAAGTCTCTGAAGCAGCAGTTTTAACCCTCTGGCACCCTCAGCAGCGTGGTTCCTGCCGTCAGCTTCCTTCTAAAGTTCTGCTTCAAACTCCATGAGGCCAGTTTGTGTTTGATGATGATAGAACAAGTAAAACTGGAGATAAGGTCAAATATATTTAACTAGATGTTCTCCTCATTTTACCTCTTAGATGTCAGATTTAGAACTAACATTAACAATTCCTTACTGAGCACTGAGATTGTGTTCTGGAAGGAAAAACACATCGCTTTAAAAATCAGATTTCTTTTTTTAATTATTTTTTTTTAATGACTTTTTGGGTTCTTAATGTTGATCCAGTGAGTCAAAGTGAAAAATAATGATCAGGTCATGATATTCTTGCGATTTCAAGCATTTTGCACTATGGTAAGTGTTGCGATACAAAATGTTGCGATTTAACTGTTTAAAATAACTGAATTTTTTAACAGCTTCCCGGCACGATATCCTGGTGCACCTGGTGCCTATAGATTCATTAGATACAAAAATGGCGAAAATACTGATGGCCGTCAGAACGCTAAATGTCAATACTTGGCATCCATGAATTGATATAATATTGCCACGCAAAATATAACGATATTATGCTGTATCGATTTCCCCCCCACCTCCAGGGGATAAGCTCAGATTAATTTAGGTTAAAATATAGAACTAGATGTTCTCCCCATTTCACCTCTTAGATGTTAGATTTGGTATCAAAATTTACAATTCTTCACTGAGCAAGATTGTGTTTTTGACAGTTTTTTTTTGTGTTTGAAAATGTTGATTCAGTAAGTCAAAGTGAAGAAATAATGATCAGGTCATGTAGGTGAGATTGTGCTGAAAGAAATGACACCAACATGGCCTGGTAGACTTTTGTTAAGTTTATATACAGGCGGGATGAGAAGAGTCAAAAACTGACAAAAATGGCTAGAAACCCAAAAGGGTTGAGAACATTTCACTCTTTAATTTCCTCTTAACTGGCAGAAAACAAAAGGGTGGCCAGTTAAAAGTGAAGCAAGCAATCATCTAATACATGAGACATGGACAGGGCTCATATCAGTTATTACACGTTGATTGTTTAGCGGGTTCTTCCTCAGTCCGTGCTACCACATTCCACAAAGTTTAATGAGAATCAGGCCAACAGGTTTCACTCTATCCTGCCGACAAACAGACAAACATCAACATTATTGTTGTAGTGAAAGAGTTTTATGTCATCTAAACTTCCAAACACCTCCTCTGTTTGCTACTCTAGTCCTGACATGAAGCTTCACAGCACACTCAACTCCAGATGTGGATCAGATCAATGTTTGGATGATCTCCAGATGTCAAAATGATGCGCAGAAGGTTTATTTAATAAACAGATAACAGATAATAGAAATGTTCTGTCGTCCACTCTGAGAAGGGCTAGTGATGGCACACTGTTGAGACTCAGCTGGCTGTTTGTCCCACCGGACTGTTTGCTGAAGGCATCAAAGTCACAGAAGTCAATGAATGACAGACAGACACACACACACACACACACACACACAGCTGTTGTGTGATGAAGCATGGATCATTACAGCCAATCACACTTGACTGTCGGCTTGTTTGTCCAATACGATTGCCGGGATTCTTTTTTTATTTTTTTTTCTGTCCGTCTGGCTCAGCTGGAGATGTCTGTGACATCATCAGTGATCTCAGAAATATTCAGATATCAGACTTATTGTCCAGCCGTCTGTCAGAGTGAGTGACAGGGATTACTCTGTGTGTGTGTGTGTGTGTGTGTGCGCGTGTGTGTGTGTGTTCAGAGTGTTTGTGTTTGAGGTTTTTCTTGCATTCTTGAACGTCCTCTGAGAGGCGATGAAATTCTCTAATATTTGACTGTTTGAATAGCTGTAATCCTGCTTTAATTCAGATGAGGCAAATAAACTCTCTTTCAAAGTGTGTGTGTGTGTGTCAGTGCGTTCAGACCGGACGCGTAGCGAATATTCGCGTCGCGTTACTCGCGCGAATTGATACGCGCGAGAATTGAATTTAATTCGCGTCACTCGCACGAGTAACGCGACGCGAATTTTCGCCCAAGAGACTATTTAGCGCCAAATAATTGCCTCCATTTCATTCTGTCATCAACCATGGCTGACATTACAAGCATAGCGTCCCTGTACCTGCTCTGCCGTCGTGTCTGGGTGAGTGACATCATCCGGAGGCGCACTCAGCACGGAGAGAGGACCGCAGAGTACTTCCACCTTTTTCCTGTCCCTCCTGCCGACCCACTCCTCCTTCCTTCCTCTTTTCTCCTCTCTCTCATGTATGTATCTCGGACACTGTCGTCCAGAATCTCAACGCTGATAGGCTGTCCCGACACAGCGTCACGCGAATATTTCGCCAAAGTTGAATTTATTGAACTCACGCGAATTCGCGTTGTTTCATTCGCGCCGCGAAATTCGCGTCAATCGCGGCATTCGTGTCGCGCGAAACCCGCGATTCGCGCCGCCGGCAAAAATTCGCGTCTATTCGCGTGTTTGCATTGACTTTGTATGTAATCTTGTCGCGCGAAATATTCGCTACGCATCCGGTCTGAACGCACCGTGTGTGTGTGTGTGTGTGTGTGTGTGTGTTAGATTTGTAGAATTTGCTTCTTCTCTTTCTTCTGAGAGTTAAATGTTGCACTGTACAGGACACGTGCATATAGTTTCCACCAGGAGAAAAAAAAATTGTAAATAGTCTGGAAGCAAAAGTTGCCAAACGCTTATTACTTTACATATAATTTCTTAAAAAAATATGTATAATATATAGTAAATATCTGTATTAATGTCTACATATCTGTATCTGTAGAAAAACTTTTTTTTAATTTCTTTTTTTTTTACATTGAATTTAAAGGATAACTGTAATAAAACAGAAAGCTGCCTTAATTTTACATTCAGCAATATGGTTTGTAATTTGTAATACAATTAATTAATAGCAATTGAATAATATTGTAAGAAAAAAGCTATATATATATAATGCCCCTTTATATTAATTTACAGATTTCATCTTCCATGTTTTATTATCTTTAATAGAAGTAATTTATCTTCTTTTTATGGCATTATCACTTAATGTAGAAAAAAACAGGAGAAATCCTGTCAAATAATCCAGTAAATTTATTGAAAATAACTTTATTCCTGTATGTAAAAGACCTTTTAAAGCTCAATGATTAATACTGAGGACATGATTCCTAATTAAAATCCATTATAAACAGTGTCAGCTTGTTTTCCATCAGCTGTTTTCATGTTCTGCAGTATTCTGCTTGTTTTTATAGTTTTGTTATAATTCATGTGCTGCTCTGTGGCCCCTGGGGTCAAAAAACACATTTCCTTCCTGACCTTGCAGTCGGAGTGTCTTGACATCTGTACAAACCAAACTTCTGTCTGTATGAGGACAAATATTGCTGGAGTCAGACAGACAGACAGACAGACAGACAGACAGACAGACAGACAGACAGACAGACAGACAGATTCGAGCTGCAGTTATAATACTTCTTAAAATGAGTGTCTTGCATATTGATTTAGTGATACTACTGATATATCAGTCCTCTCCAGTTAATTTCGTATCATCTCTGCAGTTGTCATAATGTAACACACACACATTTATTTTGAAGCATTAATTGCTTTATTTCCACTGAAAAGGGATAGTTTGTGTCAGAAGATGCGCTCCACCTTCTGGTAGGTGCAGAATGTGTGTTTAAGAACATTAAATACGATGTTGTAATCATGTTATTTGTTAGGCACTGACATCTAGTGGCTGTAGTAACTATTACAGGAGTGAAGCAGTATAAGGAGTGATAGTGTCCGCACAAGCAGGAAGGTTGAGGTGGTAGATGGCTACCTACACACGGTATTCCATCCAGGAGAGGAGGGTCTGCATCCAGACAAAGTTTAAAAAGAAAAGTCACTTTATAAGGTGTTATATATCATGTAGATGCAGCAACATGTGTGTGTCTAGTAGCATAAGGTATTTAATCCAAAGAATATCACTTTACTGAACTTACTTACCAAATGAGAGCACAGAAATTTGACCACCAACAAACCAGAGCAGTGAAACCTGTGACTTATGGCTGAGTGACAGAAGCAGGTTGTGGCCAGGTCACAAACTTTCTCAAATTACAACTAAATGGTCACTAAAATGTGTTCCTGAAAACATTTGAGGTGATAAAAAGACAACACAGTTACAGAATCTTCATTCATGTTTAATCAGCTCTGCAGTTTGACAGTTTGATACGAGTTTGGTGAGTTTTGCTGGACGTCAGTTGTCCTGTCAGACCTGCTGTAACGGCTGTTCAATCACATATGAAATGTGAGGGTCAGTATACAGAAGTTCAACATAACATTTAACTCCTCCAAGGTTCATAAACTCTCCAGATTCCTTCACATTAAGACAGAGAGGACGTGACCTCTGTGTCCTCTGTGTACTGATTGTCCCTCATCAGCACTGAGACTGAGACTTGTGTGTTTAATAACGTCAGAGACCAGAAGTCAAGAGTTTATGAGTGGAAATAGACTCAATGAAAAATAGTAGTCATTAAGTTGTGTGTGTGTGTGTTTGTGTGTGTGGTGTGTGTGTGTGCAGCCCTGAGCTGCAGCTGGTGACTCATCAACAGATAATGAAGCTCTCTCTCTCTTCATTCACACTTTCAGCTCGTTGGGGAAAACTATAGTTCCTGTGTGTGTCCACATGTTCAACAGATGTTCATTTGTTCTCTCAAATGTTATCATCTGGTCTGGAAGCTGAATCTGTCTGTCTGTCTGTCTGTCTGTCTGTCTGTCTGTCTGTCTGTCTGTCTGACATTAATTCAAATATTAATAACAAAACGTGATCATTCTAATAGAAACAGAAAAAACTCATATTTGGACTGACATGAAAGACTGAAGAGTCTGTCTCTGTCTCTGTCTCACACACACACAGACACACACACACACACACACACACACACACAGACACACACACACACACACACACACACACTCTGCTACAGGCAGACACTGAGTAGGATCTTTGTGGCCTCTCAGTGGTGCAGGGCTGAAGCCTTGGCCTCATAACTCTGCTATAACACACACACACACACACACACACACACACACACAGCGTCCTCAGGTGGAATTTGGAGGATGAGGCCTTGGCCTGATCAGCCTCCTGTGGGGCGAGAGGAAGTGCTTGATTTATGAGTCTGGGAAGCTGGAAGTTCTCCAGTGAACACACACACACACGAACACACGCACACCTGTACTGGATACACCGACACACAGAGACAAACACACACACACTGAGTTGCTTTGGATGACTGAGTTGACTCATGAAATGTGGCTTTTAACCTGAGTAAGTGAGGGACGGAGGAAGGAAGGAAGGAAGGAAGAAAGAAAGGAAACAAGGGAGAGAGTGAGTGAGTGAGGGAGGAAGGAAGGAAGGAAGAAAGGGAGGAGGGAGGAAGGAAGGAAGGAAATGAGGGAGGGAGGGAGGAAAGAAGGAAAGGAGGAAGAGAAGTCAAACAGCAATAAAACAGCTGAACGTCTTCGTCTCCGTCCTGTTTTCAGTCTGCACACAATAGTAAGACAGAACGTTCTTTAACTGTTCTGTCCCCTCAGATTGATAATTAATGACCTCAGAGTCGTCTGTAAAAATGTTCATAAGTACATGTTTATGACAGCAGCGTTGGTGTGTGATCACTTGTATTTATATTTGCTCTGTGACCCGCCTTTGTCCTCCAAATGCTTTATATTATGGTTTTGTAGAATGTGCACAGAAGACTAAAGAGAGTGAGCTGTGTGTGTGTGTGTGTGTGTGTGTGTGTGTGTGTGTGTCAGGACTGTGTGATCAGCTGCTGCGTCTGTAAATCACAAGATAATTACACACAGACTGAGAGAGCAAACTGAACGAGCAGTGCAGCGTAAATTTGTCTTTTCATTCACGTACTGGAGGTCTGCTCTCTCTCTCTCTGTCTCTCTGTCTGTCTCTTTCTCTCTCTTTCTCTCTCTCCTCGTCATCCTGAGCAGCTCCACCTGTTTGTGTGTGTAGCTGCAGGTGTGTGTGTTGGTCCTTGTAGAGGTGATAATGGTGAATCACTGCTGCATGGGTGTGTGTGTGTGTGCTTGTGTGTGTGTGTCTTTGCTCGGAGGCTTAAACAGGATGAAATCTGGTTGTTTGTTTTTCTGCTCGTCTCCTCCAGGACCTCAGACGTACAGAGTAATAAGCCTCTGTGTTTTGGTGCATAACAATAAACATATCAGGAGGAAATAAAAGACAAAAGCAAACACTGCTGCAGACAGGACACATAGGAGAAAATGTACAATAAAATGTTAAAAAAAATACTATAGTACAATACTAACCGTGTGTAAAATGTGTCTGATTCAACCTTCATGTTGTCTTCTCATCCATCCAGAGTCTGTCCTCCGGGGGCAAACTTAAACTGATTTACTTTGATTGTTTATAAAACATTAAGTGTTAAATAAATTATCACATAATTCTGCCTCACGTCTTGTTAGCAAACTAAAAGTTTAACACTTCATTTTGGAATTTATCCATGCTATTTTGTGGCTATTAGATGAAAATCACCCAAATGTCTGATGTAAAAACATTTGAAACAGAACAAAACGTGTGCAGAGCAACAGATTGTCCTGCATGCTGTCATAAACTTCTGCAGAATCTCATCAACATCTGTTACAGCTGATCAGAGATCTGCTGAGGAATGTGTTGTGTAGCTGCAACTGTGTTCAAACGTTTAAGGAGATTTCTACTAAAAAATATTTTTTAAGGCTTCAAGAAAGCAGAGTAAATGTAATTTGTTTAATCATTATTGAACTATCCAAATAATTCGAGAATTATTAAATTATCGAACATAATTTCTTTGAAAGAATATCAGTTTTTCCCAAGAAGAGTGCTTTATTTCATGAGAATAATGATGGGATAACCTTCTCTCTTACATCCACTTTTTAAGATCTAATCAAACATCATAAGATGCTGATGCTGTGTGGATGAGGAGTATTATTTCTATTAAAAGTCTTGTTTTTATTAATGTCTCCTCCTTGTGTCTCAGCAGGTGCTGATGACGTCCCCAGCGCTGAGGGACGTGGACAGGAAGTGAGGGACATGGAGCTTTCTCTGGATCAGTCGGCGTCTCCACCAGAGCTGAACGGGGACGGGACGCAGCAGGACGGAGACCTGCAGGGATGTGGACAGTGAGTGGAGACTGATACTGGACTCTGAGTCCATTCATCAAACCAGAATCACTGACAGCTGCAGGTGTCTTGACGTCTCTTTGGTTCTGGTGTTGCAGTACTGCAGCTGTCCACTAAGACAAATTCTAACAATTAGAGTTAGAGAAATAGAGTTTAAAGTATATTAAAAATAAATATGTGATCTGATGCAACACCAACACTTATAACCTCTGTGTCTGCGTCTGTTTCTGTGTGTTGCAGGCTGGAGAGGAGGTGGGTCCTCTGGCACGAGTTCATGAAGGAACACGCCCACCTGGACAGCTGGCTGCGATTGGCTGAGCAGGCTGTCAGTTCTCCTAACCCCGCCCACGTTAGCTATGTCACTGCCAAGGAGGAACTGAGGAAGTTTGAGGTGAGGAAACAGAAATGAGCGAGTTAAAAAGTTGTAGTTACTTCATGAAGCTGCATGTTTTACAATGTGTGCAAGTGTTTGTAACCTCGGATATGTTCTGTGTTTGTGTCCAGCGACTGCGGTGTGAGGCCGGGTCTCGTCTCGTCCAGTTGGACGGTCTGACTCAGAGGAACCGAACACTGACGCGGCTGTTTCAGGGCGCCATGCAGGCTCGGCTGCTCGCTCTAGCGAGGGAGAGTGGGCAGCGATGGGACGTCGTCAACACCAAACTGGAATCAACCACTGGACGACTGAAGGTCAGAGTGCATTCCTAAATGAATACCAAAACTCTGGTCATGTTTAAACAAACAGAGCTAAGTTTTTTCTGCAGCAGCACTGTGAAATTATTCTGTAGTAAACAGTTAGAGAAAAGTGTTATCTAAAGTGAACGATGTGAAAATGGAAAATCTGTTTTTCTCTCTCAGCTCTTCGTCTCAGAGTGGGAGGAGTTTGAGGCAGAGAGGGAGGAGCTAACTGTCTGGTTGGCTGACCTCGACGTCCGTCTGAGCAAGGTGGATCACCTGACAGGAAACACCTGCGAAAAGCTGCGACGTCTGCAGGTGTGTGCATGTGTGTTATGTAACTAAATGTCCTACAGTCACTTTCCTTCCTCTCCTATATTTAATATTGTTTATCCGTGTGTGTGTGCAGTCCTTCCAGCAGTGTGTGTGTGTGAACTCGGGCCGTGTGAACGTGCTGCTGCAGCGCGGCGAGGCTTTGATCCAGCGCAGTGAGCCGAGCGACGCTCAGCGCGTGGAGAGCCGTCTGCTGGAGCTGCTGCGGCACTGCAGCCTCGTCTACAACAACATCGCACGTACACACACCCGGCTGCTGAGCATGAGACTGGTACATACACACACACACACACACACACACACAGAGGTAAATAAACATGAGGGTGGAGTGACACACAGGCAGATGGTTGGACAGGTTTTTTTTAATAAACATATTTATACAAGTAAATTCAGATACTCTGCAGCCACGTAAATACAAACGGACAGAATTTCTAACCCACTAACATAAAAAGATACAGTCCTACAGGTATTCTGGATTTACTGTTTTAATCTGACAGGTGTACAACACTGATTTAGCACTGTTTAGATTTAGTAATAAAGGGGAAAAGTGAGAGTCACGTTTCAAAGCAGCTGAGGCCAAGACATTCAACAAATCCTCAGGAACAAGTTTGTACAATATGTCCAAACAGTTGCACGGTCGCTGTTTTAGTCACAGCATTGACGTTGTGAAATTGGACTACCTAGTTAGGTGCAGGCCCCAAAACTGCTTGGTTAAGGTTTGTAAAAAAAATAACAGGATTTGGGATAAAATAATGAGTTCCAAAGCGCATACCACTAGAGCCTGATTTCCACCGGGTGCGGAACGGCTGCGCTGCGGTCACTGGAGCTGATCGCTGCCACTCTAATCAATGAGACCATCCTCACCTGGCCTGCCGCATAACGTCTCAGCAGCATCCCAGCCGCAGCTCTCCACTCTGCAGCACGATCAATCCGTAGCACTTCTATTTTTGACGCGAGCCGTTGCTAAACCACGTCAACCTCAACAGAGCAGATTGGACCAGACAGGAAATCCGACACAGAATCAACGTAATACACTTCGCCCCCTTTCAAAATAAAACGCAATACGCAGTTCATGTGGCCTAAAACTACTTAACATCAACATTACGTCTTGACCGGGGGCCCCAGATCAGCAATCAATCAATCAATCAATCAAAGGATCTCAGAGGATCGGCGACACGGACGACGAGAGACTGATTGTTGAAGTGGAACAGCATACAGTCATTTATGACATAACACATTCTTTTTATAAGGATAGATGGTCAGATCAACAGATCTTTCACGTTCGAGAAGCAAAGTAAGCTGTTTGTTGTTGTTTCCTTTATACACACAGTTTATCACAGGATCTCGCGGTCTCCCATATGTTCAGGATTATTGTGTGTTCTTGTTATCTCGGATGTATGTGGCTGGCTCGCTAGGACTCTAGGCGTTACGCAACCGTTTGCGCAACCAGTGGGGATTGACGCCGTGCTGAGGACGGAGCAAAACTACGGCGCGGCCGTTACGCGCCCGGTGGAAATCCCCAGCAAGGCTTCGTGCTTGGTGCAAGGTGTGTAGAAGGTGATGCAGGATATGCAGATCTGCATATGGACGATAATTTGCAGGTTAATTTATCAACACTCAACACTGATTTTTACTTTCAAACTAACACGAACACTGGGCTCTTGGTAAAATCAAAAAGTTTATATAACTCATGCACCTTCCTCTGTCTTTATACTGCACCTCCTCATTTCTTCTTTTCTTCTGTCCCGTCATTATCACTACAGCCACTAGAGGTCACCACTGAACAGCAAACGGTAATATTAGACGTAAGAAGCTGCACCTCTGGCTCACAATAACGCAGGTTAACTATAAAGTCAAGTGCATGACTTTTCGTTGCTATAACTACAAACAATGAATGAGAACAGCCTACAGTTCCCATGATGCAACTGAAAAGCATCTTTCCTCAGTCTGTCTTGTAATCATGAACTTTTTTTTCCTGTAAAAAACCTCTTTTTATCAAATTGGTGGCATGTGCTGTTGAAAACATTTATTCTCTCATAGTGATTATAAATATTTCATCAACTCATTCATTAAAACATGAACTCTGTGCTTTTCCATTTTCTGTTGTTGTTTCTCCTGCTCCTCCTTCTCCTGCTCCTCCTGCTCCTACTGCAGGTGTTTGAGGATGACTGGATCCTGTCTCAGGCCACAGACTCTGGTTGTCCCTCAGAGACGGTATTAGAAGAGGAGGGAGCGTTTGATAAAACCAACCTGGACCTCTCTGTATCACACCATCCTAAAGGTAAATCAGCACATTAATCATTTCATATCAGACCAATCACAAATGTACAATATTCATGATTTGAAAAACCCAAACTGTTTCTCCATCTTTCCTCCAGATTCCAGCCAATCAACTGACCCCTCCCAGACCTCCTCCTCACCCGCTCGCCTCCCCCCCCCTCCCCCCTCCCCCTCCTCTCCTACCCATGAGCACCTGGGGCTGGAGTGGGACCCCTCGGTGGATATCGGACGCTCTGTCTCCTGTGACGATGCCGACTCATCGTATTTCAGTGCCAGCACAGGTAAGAAAAGACGGCAGAATGAAAACTTTTGACTCTTTTCATTTCACAGTCGTTTCTCTGTAGCTTCAGATCTGATAGCACTTTTACCAGCAGACATTAAGCCTGACGAGTCCAAACAACACACACACACACACACACACACACACACACACACACACACAGTCTCTTTGTGGCCATTTTACCTGTGCAAACATGCAACACCAACTCTACCTCCAGACCACGATGAAGCCTGCAGGCAACATTTAGCTTCCAAATGAGTGTTCATGTTGTGATAAGACTGAAAGACAACTGAAGCTCAGGGCACTGGTGGTGAGGCAAAACAAATAAAAAGCTTCAAGCTGCACGCAGCAGAGTGAGATAGAATCAGATAGCAGAAAGTTTGCTAGCTTGTACAGCCCTACATCATGTTTTCTAAGTTTTAAGGCCAGCTTCAAGGGCACTGCATAATTTTTCATCACTTGGAGGGCACTGCATCATATTTTTATTCACTTTAGAGCACACATCGTGCACTGCATCTTGTTTTTTTTGCACTGAAAGGGCACCTTGTCAAGTTTTCTCTATTGGAAAAGCGTCTTAGGTGGCAGGGCATGCAATTCTTCACTGGAAGGGCACCTTAAAGTGTGCTGAATATTGTGTTTTCATTGCAGAGACCCTAAACCAGGGGTGGGCAATTAATTTTCCCAAGGGGCCACATGACTAATACCACGAAGGTTGCGGGGGCCGGACCAAAACTCTGAACTAAATTCTGCTCAATATTAATTTAATCGCTTTTTAAAATACAGTAAATTATCTGGTTTTAAGCTGCTACTGATAAGAATACATGTTATGATGAGACTGTTAATGTGGAGTAAATCAAATATAGCAGTAAAAAGTAGTAAATACTCCAATCACTATATCACTTTTCCATTTATTTTAAACACAACTGTAAATGACCTTTAGCAAGGTTCCTATTGGTGTTTTTGTATTATATAGCTTTTTTTTTGTGCAAATTTTCAAGGTGTTTTACAATGTTGTGATGCTTTTATTTTGAAAAGGTGCCGTCCAGTGTGAAACGGGTGCTTTAATTTTGCAAGGTAGTGACAGGAAATAACAGGTGGAACGGTCAAATGAAAAACGAACAGTAATTAATAACGAGGTCTTCGTAATTCATATAAAGTTGATATAAAGTATCAAAAAGGCTTCTATAGTGGCTGGCTGACAGGGGCACAAGGTTTGTTAAAATGTGTTTTCTTCTGTAATATATGGCTATATTTGTTGTCTTAACTATAGTAAAAGTGCTTGTTTGCTCAAGTGCTAATGCTCATGTTTGTTATTGTTTTCCCACCTTGTAGCTCTTACGGTGGATTCACAAGGTCACCAAGGAATGTATTATTTTTATGTTCATGGAGCTATGATTTTAAATAAATCTTGTGAGCTTAAAGTTAAAGAGTTAAAGAGTCGACCATCATTCAGCCGGGAATGCTACTAAACATACATTCAAACTACAAAAACAATAAAGAGCATGTATGTTATGCAGTAAACCAGTAATTTATTAACTTTATGCAAAAAGCAATACCTGTTCTTGACAAGGTGCCTGGGTAACTCGGGTAACTCAGATATACGTAAACCGCCTTCAAAATAAAAGCACTGTGGTTGTATTGATTTCTAATGTCTGGGTAACCTCACACGGGCAGGACAATGACATCCAACGGGCCGGATGTGGCCCGTGGGCCGCCCAACGCCCAGGCCTGCCCTAAACGTCACAGGATCTTTACTGCTGTTTTTTCCAAACATGTGGGACCCAAGGGGGGACACCCCGAGTCCACCAGTGACTCAGGGCTTTAGGTTTTGTTCATGTTTCACCAGCTTGTGCTTTTTAATATAACGTCCCCTAATAGATGTGTGTGTCATGCATGTGTGTGTGCAGGTCTGTGTCACAGAGATGGTGTGAAGAGGTGGAGCTACCTTAGCTCCCTCGGCTCTCAGTCTGACATCAGTCATGACATCATCGACCAAGAAGCAGATTTGGTGAGTTTCAAGAAGTTTCTCGAGTTTTTTCTGGTGATAAAAAAAATTGTTTGGGGTGGAAAAAACATGTTTATACAGTACGAACTACCAAAAAAGTACAAGAAGAAGATGAAGGAAAGCACATTTTCCAAATTTCTCTTGCTATTACTTATGGACGATTAGCTGCTAAATGAGCTGTTAAATCCCTCTGACTGTGTTTTACATGAACTGGTTGTCCCTGGCAGAATATAACCTGAGCACAGGTTGAATGTGTGGTCGTTCATTTGTTTAAACACATCAGGTACAAAAGGTCTCTCAGTAAAGAGCAGAGCTCCACCAGACATTGAGAATTTCCTGCACAGCCTCGCTCTGATGCACCAGACTCCATTCAGAAAACAGTCATTTTAACTGCAGTGTTCTTGTGTTCTTGCATCCAGTCACAGCTTTTAACACACAGTTTTTAGTTATGTTTAGGCAACAAGAATACTTAGTTAGGTAGTAAAAAAATGATGGTTTGTGTTAAAAAGTTTTTCAGTAATGTAAATAAGTCAAACTCTGTGACCCATCTATCCACCCCGACCTCCTCCCTATGCAGACATCTGCAGACTGAATTAGAAACATAATCTGTGATAAAATATGTTTCCCTCAAAATGTAATTGAAAATGCAGATGCATTTCTAGGAGATAAAGCTATTTGAGGATGTTTCAACATCGGACAACTAATGCGAATCGAAAAACAGTGTTCTTGTGTTCTTGCAGACAGACCTGGCAAAAAATTAATTTTTACACATCAGCATCATGTCGTAGTTATTTCTGCATCATTTTGATCCGCTTATTGACTTTAAATCACAGATAAATCACTTTATTTTGGCTTCATACTGATGCATTAGTCCTGTACCAGCAGTCATCCAGACACAGCTCCTGCAGAAGAGGATGAAGTTCACTGAGCTGTGTGCACCTCCAGATCATGTTAATAATCCAGAAATGACGCTGTTTGGTTCAACAACATATCTGGACTTCAGCAACTGATACAAAGCAGCAGTAGAGGTTTTTTCAGCCACAGATGACAACAGAAAGTGATGGTAACGTCTCTCGCCAATAACATGCATAAACACAAATGTGATCCTGCAGTCACATCCAGCACTGCAGAGGCCAAAACTTGTCCTGCAACAGAAGTTAGGCTTAATGTTAATCGGATGCAGGAAATGTTTTTGCTCTGTAACTGAAGCAGCTGTTGGTGAGTTGCGCCCCCTACAGGCTGGAGGAGTCAGCAAGTCAGTGATGATATAAAACAATCAATTAAAACAAGTTTATCAATAATTATGAATTACCGCAACAATGAGAGGTCCTTCAGCAGACAGACATGAATCTGCAAAACAGACACACACACGCGCGCAATCCCTCCACACAAAAATGTTTTTAAATCAATTTAACAAACAGAATCACAGAGTAACAGTGTTACATTTTCTATATAGATTTATTGTTTTCCATCTCATCTCTGTGAGGATTTTGACAAAATTGTTTTGTTTACTTTGCTGAAAAGATTTAACTTTATTTTATTTTGTATTGATTTTATTTATTTACCTGAAACATCCAAACTCACGCGTCGACGTGTCAGAGGATCCACAATAGACCCAGAGAACTAAACCATGTGGTGTTTTTCATCTTACACTCTCTGTTTCTGTTGTTCTGCTCTGACCCAGATGCTACATGGCCCAGAGGCTCCATCTGTCTGTCTGTCTGTCTCATACATACACACATACACACACACGCGCAGAGTCATTGATGTTCCGATACACCAGCTATCTAAAAATGTTCTCCCTCGCTGTGTGTGTGTGTGTGTGTGTCTGTGTGTGTGTCTGTGTGTGTGTCTGTGTGTGTGTGTGTGTGTGTGTGTGTGTGTGTCGGCTTTATCGTTACAGCAGTTCAGCTCCTCTTCTGTTGATTTATTGATGACGCCTGCAGGATGTGGCACCCTATATGTTGTTATCACTTTCCTTTTTTAGCTTTATTTTGGCGAGAAATGTGCGTGTGTCAGCGGCTGCAGAGAGAGAGACTGAAGAACACAAATAAAGAGATGAAAACGGAGAGAGGGAAAATAAGACAGTGTCCATGAGTTGTGGGGAGATGGAGACAAGAAGAGACATTAGAGTATCCTCCCGTGCTCGCCTGCAGCCCCCCCCCTTGTCTGTTTCACACCCACACACTGTTGCACTGTCGCTGAACCCCAAAGCTCAACAGGAGAAGAGACCAACAGAGAGTCGCACGTAGAACTGAATTAGCATCTGCAGCATCCCAACAAAGACATCAAAGTGTGGCACATCCTTCTGTATCTTCTTCTTCGTTCGTTATTTGTTGGACGAGTGAAGGCGTGATGTCAGCACGCTGTCCCCGCAGGCTTGCCTCCGCCTGCCCAGAGGACTCCACATGTTTGTACTTCACTAATCTGCGACTGTGTGACCTCATCGCTTGTACGCTGCATGAATCCTGAATGCAGCTCAAAGACCAGAGACCCTGTAGAGTCTTTGTGTCTCCCCCCCACCACCACCACCTGCCTCTCACCGCACACAAAAGACTTTCACTACGTCAGTTTACATCATTCAGTTTCAGGCGTCACAGATTGGACTCACACTCCAACACAGAACCAGCTGGTCCTGCAGCCTCTGATGTGGAGGGTAAAATCATAAAATCACAAACAAATGAGCAAAAGTCAGCAACAGAACAGTTAAAAACGGTTACATTTAAGAGCAGAATAGTTTGTAATTGTGCCTTTAAATTGACCTGTAGGTACACAAGTGTATAGAAACACTAAGAGTTTCCACAGAAATATTGTGATTACACGCAGAACTTAAAGCATTGGCCGATAACTTGAGCAAGAGGAATAATGACTATGACATCAGTTAAATAAAACAGTGCAATATTATATTGTATCTTCATGTAGTTTTGCACTTTGCACTATCCATCACTATCATTTGCATAATTTTTTTCGATCAGTTAATAGATTGACTTTCTTCCAGGCAGTCCATTGTTTCAGTTTATTCCTGTGAAATATTGCAGCAGATAAAACATCTAAAACAGCAGAGAATGTGCAGCCTTTATTTTTTTGTTAAGGTTGTGTTCATGTTTTTTAATGTAGTTTGGAGGTGCACTGCTATCAAACTGTTCTTAGTGCTGCATTCAGGACAACCAGGTCTTCTAAAAATTGCATTCTCATACAATGAAACTGGAATCTCAGTTTCATTTCCAGTCACAGCTTTTAACACACAGTTTTTAGTTATGTTTAGGCAACAAGAATACTTAGTTAGGTAGTAAAAAAATGATGGTTTGTGTTAAAAAGTTTTTCAGTAATGTAAATAAGTCAAACTCTGTGACCCATCTATCCACCCCGACCTCCTCCCTATGCAGACATCTGCAGACTGAATTAGAAACATAATCTGTGATAAAATATGTTTCCCTCAAAATGTAATTGAAAATGCAGATGCATTTCTAGGAGATAAAGCTATTTGAGGATGTTTCAACATCGGACAACTAATGCGAATCGAAAAAAAGACACTCTAGAAAAATGTAAAACTTCTTACTTTCACATTTTCTGCAAATCAAAGAGTGATGGAAGAAGGAGGGTTGTGTTTAGGACAGGAGAGTACAGCTGCGATAGGAGACTCAAATCATGTGATCATAACTTCTATTTGTAAAATAAATAGCAATACTGGTGTAATTGTATTGCAAAATAGTTTCAATGTTCTATTAAACTGCAATTATGCAAAATTATTGCATATATTAACAGCAGATTACAATATTTCTCACTTTCCTACTTGCAGGAAATGTTTAAACTCAAAACTAAAACCAAATGTCTGCAACTGAGCATGGTAGCTGTGAAAGACAACATGTTTTGTTGTTATTTGAGAAGATTTATTTTGCAGTCAACTATCAGAACTCAGATATTGAAACTGCAGTTTAACTGAAGTATCACACACAAAAAACAACGATGGATAGATAGATAGATAGATAGATAGATAGATAGATAGATAGATGTCATGCACTAAAATAAACAAAAATGTGTCTGCCTGGAAAACAGAAAATCCTTCAAAAGCCTAGATGTTATAACTTTTATTTGTATAATTTTCTAACAAACAAGCAAACAAGTGTGTGTTTTGTGTTTCCTGTGCAGCAATTAGACGGATGGCTTGACCACGCCCACCCTGGCCTCTTCTCCCCAGTGGCGAACCCAAGGGGCAGGACTCGTCTGAGCGGAGACCAGTGGGCGACCTCAACCCCTGACGTACAGGACGGAGAGCCGGTCAGCTTTGACGGCGGGCGTGTGAGGGCGTGGCTGGGAGTCCAGAGCCCCGCCCCTCCAGAGAGGAGGACTTCCTGCTCCAGAGCGGTGCAGACTGATGGGCAGGTGGAGGTGAAGTCACATTCACTCACACTTTCACTAGATTCAGTCCTGACCTTTGATCAACTGCCAGACATTTGCAAAAAAAAATTTGCAGCAGTAAGTCAAATTAAATTTTTATTTCAGAGGATGCACCTGGTGACCTTCTGTATTTATTTTAACTATAGAGCGTCCTATGAAAAGCCTCAAACCAACAGTGAGTGTGTGACATAAGTTCTTCCTCTTCGACATCTTGGTCAGAATGTTTATAGAGACGGAGACTAACTTATTGTTGTTTTGAGTCTTTTTGTGAGATTTTCTGACAGTAGCAAACTATAGAATAAGGCAAACCTTATTGTCTCGTCGTACTTGTTTTCGTGCAGAGTTCAGCGTTAACATCCAGCACACAGCATCACATGAACAACTCCTGACCCCCCCCCCTCTCTCTTATGGAAGAACACAGATGACAAAATAATTGTTAGAGGAAACAGATAGATAAATAAATAAATAGTATCAGAGTGCAAAAAAGTCAACCTATGGCTACTTTTTACTTTCCTTCAGACTTGTGACTTGTTGCGTCTTCATGTCGGAGCTGAAAGTTGTTCTGGACCTAAACTAATGTGAGGGAAACTAAAAACTAAAGCAAAAAGTGAAGAAAGTCAGTGAACTAATGCAATAAGTTCAGGTAGCTCTCCTCATAGATTGTATATGGGCTAGCAGAGGCATTACAGTAAATGTTAGCAGCAGTCTCGGATCATGATGTTCAACTTTAATAAAACCATATTAGAACTAACTAGTTGGCCTGTAGTCACACATCACCAAAAAATGATTTGGCAAAGCAATATTTGGTGATCGTTGTGACTAATCAACATTGTCAGGGAATAACTAAAATTATAAAATTATAATCCATACAATATACTATATACAGTGTACATTGTAAAATATATAGATTCTTACACAAATAAAAAGAAGCATTTAGGTAAGCACCAACTTTTATGTTATTATTGTCACCAAAATAATAAATAATACATGTCAAAATAATACATAAATAAAAAAGAGACCCACAGCTGACAGCTGATCAGTCTGGAACAGATTTCACTCTGTTTGTAAAAAGTGACAGCGAGCAGATTAAATAATTATGAGCAAGAGAAGCTGGAACACAAATCTGATCTGATCCTGAAACAGAGAAGAGAGTTTATTGCTCACTCGGTCACTGATTTACTTCAGTACATTTTCTCTCCAAAATGTGAGTCTGAAACTGTTTTTTTGTCCCCTTGAGGTCATTGATACATGTACAGTAGGCTGAATCACACACACACACACACACACACACATACACACACACACACACACGGAGTGATGTCCTCTCTCGGCTCCATCAACATTCATAATCATCAGCTTTTATTTTTCCACCTTTTGTAAAGATGGATCCCTGACTGTGTCCTCCGTCTCTCAGCCTTCGTCTTCTCTCATTACCGGTGAAAGTGCCTATTTATTCTCCTCTTCCTCCGTCTCGTCCGCCGCCGAATGATTCCATAAAGTCCTGATTTATGCATTGAGTCTGGCTGCACTTTAACTGTCGCCATAAAACCAGCAGAAACACTCACTTCCTCCTCTGCTTCCTTCCTCTTCACTTCCTCCTTCCCTCTGCTGTGTTTTTCTTCCGTCTGACTTACAGCCAGGTATAGATGTCCCAAAAGAGATAACCAGAGAAAAGTTTGTAAATTAGTTTTTCAGGGTCAAGAAGTGTGTGTCTGTGTGTTATTTTAATTACAGTGATTTTGTGCACACTCATTTGCAGTATGCGAGTTTGATTGAACTTGTGTTTGTGCGTAATAGCATCGACACTTTCTAATGGAGGTTCATTACTGACAAAACTATCGAGCGAGCACAAAACAAATTGGAGCAGAAATCAACCTGCGAGTCAGATCTGAGGGCAGCGGAGGAGAGAAGCAGGAGTGTAATCGACGTGTCGGAGTGGCTCGAGCACAAACTGAGAGCGAGAGCGGAACGAGCTGCGTTCTCACTTCTCCTCCAGCAGCGGTTTCGAGTTGAAGTCACGTCACTGCGAGAGAACTCAGCACAGCTGGACGACATCTGAGATACAAACATCCAGAGAGAATCAGCTGTCTGCTGTCAGATACTGTAGAACCTGCAGCAAACACGAAATGTGACAGCAGACTCTGGCAGGGCTGCAACCACAGACTGTAGAACATCATGTTGTCCCCTGTTGGTTTGTGGACTGTTGCTTTGAAGCCTCGAGTTTGGCATTTTCACTGTCACCATGATGTTCTGCAGCTGGTTTACGAACAAAACAGCTTCAGAATGATGCTAGGTTGGTTAGCAGGACAGTCGTTCTTCCAACTGAAAGTTTAGTCCAGCTTAACACCGAACGAGACGTTTTAAACTATCAAAATGTTCTAGTTAACTTTGATGAAGTGAAAACGCACTGTGAAAGGATCAAAGGGTCAACTGTGGTGATGACCTATCAATCATAAGATAGCTCCGCCCTAACCCCTCCCTGTTTCCTGCTCTGTTTGACTCTAAATGGACCATAATTAACTAAATGAACATCATGCTGTATTGAAGAAGACTTGAAACTAACAATTGAGACCATAAACTCATTATGACAGTGTTTACTGAGGTCACAAATCAGTTCAGAAGTAGGATCAGTTTCCTGTTGACTAACATACAAATTGACTTGTTTCTGCAGCCGATGGAGTCGCCCCCTGCTGGATATCAGATAGAATGCAGGTTTAAGACACTTCACTCGTCAGCTAGGCTGCAACTAATGATTATTCTCATTATTGATTCATTTATTAATATAAATGAATCCAAAGTTCAGTCATCAGGGTTGATTTTATTTGGGTTGCACAATGTAAGTTATAGTTGCAGCTCTGCTCTCTGTGTCCACTTTTTAATTAATATTTTCCTGGTTATGATGCATTATTTCACTCGCTGCTGCCCTGTTGTAACTATTCACCGTTGACTTCACCAGTGTTTTTGTTTTCGATTGCACCATCAGCAATGTGTCAACGATGCACCTGAATACCTCGTTTTAACACCAACACGCCCAAGGGTGCACAGATAAACTGGGTTAAAAATGTGCACAATATCAATATATCTATATGCATATATATGGTCATTTTAAACTCCATATTTCAACCGTATGAGGGATTTTAGTCATCAGACATCTTAAGTTATAAGAGTTAACGTCAGCTGCCATACTGCTAAACAGCCTCAGAGAAATGTGGACATTTTTGTCCATGGAGACCTTTGCAGAAAACTACATATTGCACATTTAAGTTTCCTCTCAAGGGTTTACAAACAGTCCAAACTTTGGAAAAATGAATGGCATTTTGACCCTGCAGATGTGTCTTTGCATTACATTCAGACATTACCAGACTTTATTTTACTGTTTCTAACTGTTCTGTGTCACAGTTTTACCGTGATGGAGGCTTCAGCGAGCAGCCTCTATCTGGCCCCGCCCCCGCACCGTCACATGACCTCAAAGCCTCGTCTGATTGGATGAAGCACCTGGTTTGGTCGAACCTTCAGGTGAGCTGATGGTTTTGATGATCAGTGACTGGTGTTGTAGGTGTTTTAGACACAGTGCAGTGTAGAGAGTGCCAGAGGATTCCATCAGAGCACAGTAATTAAAGTGTCAAAAATTAATGTGGTATTGATTTATTGATGGAAAATAACACACACACTTGTTATAAATGAGTAGTAGTAATAAGACGTGGTGTGTGTGACACCCTTGGGGGAGAAGTAAACTCTGAGTGTGGAGGCAGATATTTCTGAGCTGATCTATTCTGAAAAAGTTTCTTGTGAAAGTATGAAGTGTTGCCTGAAACCAGGCGACTAACAGAAGCTCTCTGTTCTGCAGGCTGAAGAAGAGCCGTCCTGTTGTGAGGAAGCCGAGCGACTTCTTTCTGAACAAAGGTGAGAACTGAGACGGAGCGATAACAGAGCCAGACCGGCTGAAATCTGCAGAATATTTTTCAAACCACAGAGATAACAGAACAGTGTTCTTTATGTTCGGAGGTTGTAGAGAAACGCATGAAAGGTCAGTGGGAAAAAAACATGATTTTCATCAATTAACAGCAATAATGTTGATGCTTGAATGCAGTTTGTGGTATTCTGCTTCAAACCAAACTCCAGATTTTATTTCCCATAATAAAAGATTTAATGCTGTTTAAAAACTTCTTGTTGCTGCCAGGAATTCAGTTCAGGATGAAGAGTAAACAGTCGTGTATATATATATATTTACTTATACATTCATGAGTGTTGTGTTAAAGTTATCAAATTAGTCTGAAAGTTTAATGAAAAGCCAGCCGAAAAAATATCTATGTTTAAAAGCCTGTCCTGCTCCTCCTCCTCCTCCTCCTCCTCCTCTTCGTCCTCCTCTTCCTTTCCTCCTCCTCCTCCTTCTCGTCTTCCTCCTCCTCCTCCTCCTCTTCCTCTTCCTCCTCCTCTCTCTCCTTTTCCTCCTCCTCCTCCTCCTCCTCTTCGTCCTCCCCTTCCTCCTCTTCCTTTCCTCCTCCTCCTCACTCTCGTCTTCCTCCTCCTCTCTCCTCTTCCTCCTCCTCCTCTCTCTCCTTTTCCTCCTCATCCCCCTCCTCTTTCTTTTCCTCTTCCTCATCTTCCTCCTCATCTTCTTCGTCCTCCTCCTCCAGCAGCAGGGCCCCTCCCTCCCCTCTATCCCCGGCCCTGCTGGTCCTCCTCCTGGCTGCAGCTCTGCTCCTGCTGGTCTGTGTGATGTGGGTCGTGCGGGAGCCGTCATGTCACTGCGGCGGCCGGACGCCTCGGAGCTTCCACCTGTCGCTGAGGTACGTCAACGGCCCCCCGCCCACCTGAAGACCACCCAGAGACTCCTCTAACATCTCATCATGTGACAGTCATTTCAATTAACCTGCAGCCCCAGACTCAAACACAGATACCTGCCGGCAACGCAGCACAGTAATACCGCCACACTCTTCATTCCCATCATTATCACTTCATATTAAACTCTGGCTGCTGTTTTGTTTTAGGAGTTGCAATAACTAATATTCAACCTTTCAGACTTTTTCTTAAAACACAGAAATATTTTTGCCTGAAAGGTGAAACAACACGACTCATTCTCTGCTGTTTACATTTAATTCCCCAAACCTTTCTCAAAAATAAACATCAGTATCTATAATAAGAGGCATCAGCAGGAAAAAAGTTTGAGTTGTATCAAAACCATTGAAATAATGTCATCACATCACATTTTCTCTTTTATCTCTGACTTTGGAAAAATAATTCATTCTTGACCTTGACAGTAGTACCATATTACCATTATTGTTCAGTAACTGACTGTTTGAGGTGGATTATTTCATTATTATGCAGCTTTTTTTAACCAACTATTAGTTCCAAACTCCAGCAGGCCCGTCAGATTGCAGGGATTAGCCACATTTAGCCACAAATTGCAAATACATGAAAATATTATAATTGTTGATAATTGTGTCTGTCGGCAGCTGCAAGTTAAACTGTTGTTACACATTTAAAAACGTGCCTGTAACTTAAGTTTATGACGAAGCTTTCTCGCTCGCTTTGTGGCAGCAGATACCATCCATTATATTCACTCTGAGGAATATTTTTAAACTCCTGACGGCTAATATGTGGCATTAACATTATCTCTGGTGTCAGCCGGTTGGAAATTATATTTCAGAGTTCAAGCCTTAAAGAAAAAATCTATGTAATTGTAGCAGAATGTATGTAAACTAACGGGAAGTTGTAATTTGTAATGATGTCTCTTTATGTATTATTGGTCAATGAAATTCATAACTGCATTCATAACTGCCTTATTTACCAGATAGATGGTGTGTTATTGTAGCATCAGGCTGGTTTCATGTCCACACTTTGTGCTGTGTCTGATGTTTACGTCGTCATATTTTGGAAAAACCAAAGAAACACTGGTGCCTTTTTGTCAGAAGTAAAACCCTTTTTTTGTTTCCCAGCATCGGTTCGGCTGAAAGTGTAAAAATGTTGCAGGAAAATTAAGGCTAAACGACTTTTGTGGAGTAATGATAGAAATGATTATAGATAATAGAAACATTTAGACTTTAAAAAGGCTTTTTATTTCTTTTTTTTCCCCCAGATATGAAATTATAATAATGCATCACTAACACTGCAGGGAGGTGAACTGTTCTAACAGTCGGATATTTAAAAGATTGCCTGGATTTATCTTTAAACTCCTCTGAGCTAATGTAGCTAATGCTAACATAAAGGATGCAGCTAACCTGAAGCTTTTCTTTAATATCTGTATTTAATACTTTGTGTTCTGCCATTTATGTCAAAATAATGAAGTATTTGTAATCACTAACTGTCTTGTTGCACCACGATGGCACTTCATTAAGATGTTTTGAAAAGTTGACTTTTTTTTTCTGTTTTTTATCTTTCAGACCATTAACAATGTAAATCATCATCAAATATTATACATATATCTTACTGCTGGCCTTTTATGACAACAGAAATCATGTATGAATGTATGGAAGCACATTTCTGCAGAAAGAAAAGATCATTATGACCAACTTTCTTGAAATAACGTCACAGTATCTCTAATTAATGAATTGTTATTTAAAAGTGAAGACTCCCTTAATACCGTGGAATAATGCCTTGGTATCTTCAAATATTGCCTTAGTATCTTAAAATCTGTAATTTAAGACAATATTTTTAGTTTCTCATAATAACTTACTAGACTTAGTTTTTTTCCTTTTCGTTGTGTTTGCAGGCAGCCTTTGGTTTCACTTCGTTACTATAAAGCATAACGATGCTATTTAAAGAACAATAATTTCACTGTGACCAGAGTAAAAGCATGAACATGATGGATTATCTGCAGCTGGTTTCATGTCTCACAGACACACAAGTGTTTCTGTTTTTAGAAACTGGATACATAGTTTACAAAGTACATTTGATAAATATTAAAATGGGCTAAAAGATGAAAAACAAACAGCGTATTGCCTGAACAGGAAGTGTGGAATGATTCCTCTGTGTCTTTTTGCTGTGGAGTTGTGACTGATTGTACTTTGACTTCCTCCGTCCTCCAACAGTGTCAATAATGTTCATCAGCCTGCAGAGCTGCTGCTGCTTCACATGTTCAAATGTTGGACTGTTGATCATGAAGAACCAGCTTGTTGAGCTGATTCAGTTGTTTGTTGCAGCTGCTTGATAAAAGCTGAAAGTCTGACTTTGTCAAGGGAAGATGTCAGTTTACCAAACTTCTCCTGAAGTATCACTGTCCTGCAGGTCTGTCCCTGCTCTAACTAACAGCTGATCCAAGTGATCCAGTTCAGAATGAGTCGATCTCATGCATCAGCTGTCAGACAAATCTGAAATAAAGTCATTGAAGAGGGAACTTTATACATTAACTGCCATCTACAACATTTCACTTGAGTAGATTATTGTTAAATGCTTAAAAAAATTATATTGCATCCAGTCAAATGTCCTGCTTTTGTACACATGTTTGAAGATAAATAAAATAAACGTCATGAAACATTTTGCATTTTATCATTTTGTCAGTTCGGCATTTGTTTTTTCTCAATGTGCCACAAAAACCCATTCATTGTAAGTTTCATTTACTTTATTCAAACAGACTTTTTATTCTCTCTCTGTCAGAAGTCTCAGTGGAAATGCATTTCTTTCTTTCTGTCATGCAGAACCTGCAGAAACATTGTTCAGTACAGACTGGAGTTTAATGAGGGCCTTTATAAATATAAATTACAGTAGCTGTAGCAGGCACCAATTTTGTTTCAATAATAACAATTTAAATGACAATGTGTACTAAACTTATCAGTGGTTTGTTATAGTTTTTGGCTTCAGAAATAGCAAAGAGCACAGAACACAATACCTGCTCTGTCACTTTGATGGAAAAATGTTTGAAGTTGCATTTATTTTAGCGTGAATCCATCAGTCTGACTGCTGTTATAAAATAATTTCTACTTTTGCTCTACTATCTCAGACTAAATTTATCTGCACAACATTTATTTGACACTTTTAGTCACTTTGCAGATTTACATTATTAATAAAAACTATGAATCAACAAATAAAGTATGATTAATATATATATATATATATATATATATATATATATATAAACTACTCAGCAGTATTTAAAGTCATTAAATGTATCCCCACTTTTACCAGCTGCAACATTAAAGTGATGAACACATTAATGCATCAGTAATTAAATAAAAGATATATAAAATATTAAAATATACATTACTGTGAAATGGATCATTCTACATAAAAGAGTTCATTTTTAACAGTTTGGGTAAGATTTTGCATGCATGACTTGTAACAATCTTTTTATACTGTGTTGCAGTAATTCTACTAAAGATCTGAGTTTTATTTCCTCCAGGTCTGCAGGTAAAACCCCTGCAAGATGTTTATGGAAAGTTCTAGAAAATTCTTTGAAACTGGAGCAACAAGTGAAGTTTAGATCCATCAGTCGCCTCCTAGAGGTAAGTGTGTGTGTGTGTGTGTGTGTGTGTGTGTGTGTGTGCGTGCGTGTGCGTGTTTGGGCAGGTTTTGCATGTTGTGTCTTCCAGCAGATTTGCTGCTGGATCTCGTGCTGCGTTCACGTGTCTAAAGAACGCCGAGTCACTGCGATCAGTGACACTGCTAATACACTAAGAAGGGATTACCAGTGTGTGTGTGTTAACATGCACGTGAAGTGGGACGTCATGTTTATTGTCTGTCTGTGTGGATCTCAATGTTTACTTACCTCAGAAAATGTTGGTAGCAGTTTATAAAATGCCAGTTTTTGAGTCCTTCTGTCATCTGGACTGATTCTGAGTTTGGGAGACATTTTTTGAAACTGGCAACACGTGAGTCAGCTGTTGAGGGTGTGTATACAAGCATGCTTTATAGGTACAAGGTTAAATTAAATGATACATGATATATTATCGTTATTTTGAGAGCTTCTGCAGGTTTGTCTCCAAACCAGACGACCAGAAAGATTGTTTGTTCCTTCCCTGTAATAAGATAAGCGATTTACACATGGCCCTACTGAAACATAACGGTCCCCTTTTTAAACACGCCATTAATGTTGTGAAACGTGGCAGTTTGGTTATGTTTAGACTACTGACGTCCACTGATGAACCCAAGTAGGTCACATATCAGGCAGTGTCCGACGCAAATGCATCCAGGTTTTTCAGCCAGGAAACCGGTGATTGTATTGGAAGTGGTGTTTTTAAGCCTTTCCCATGTTCTTTTTCCCCCAAAATTAATCAAGTGATTTTGGTGCCTAAAGCTTAACATTTGACAGCATTAATTTGACAGCATATCACGTCATCTTTCGTAAGATACATGCAAATTGTGCTGCAAAAGGTTTTTTAGGAAATCATGACATACGTTGAGTTTGCACAGAAGTTTATGTAATCTAAAATCACAAAGTCTCACAAACAATCACACCGCTCTCCTGGGTCAAAATCCACCTTCCTCCCTCTCTCAGTGGACTTTGTCCGTCTTTATACTCTGTACACTCTGTGACATCACTTCCTCCTTGGCTTCATTCATAATCTCTATGTCCACTAGAGGGCGCTGCTGACTGCAAATGTATATTTGAGTTGAAGATTAAATATCATTCCCAGTCAGTGTCTGTCTCTCAGTAAGAATTCAAGTATGGCTTCGTAGCGCATCGTTTTTCAACTAATCTTGTTTTTCATTGAGCAAAAGAGGTTTTAATACAATAAACTGTACGAGAACTGTAAAGTCTAATCTAAAAAAAATATTTTAATTTAAATCAGGTGATCAAGTAAAACGTGAACAAGGTGATAAATCAGACATTAGAAGCTCTTAATGATTGTGTGTGTGTGTGTGTGTGTGTGTGTGTGTGTGTGTGTGTCTGTTTCTGTGTCTGTATCTGTGACTGTACATGCCTATGTACATGTGCCTTTGTTACTGTCGTGCAGCTGTCACGTCATGTTTGTTTCTCAGCCTGTGATCTTTCTGTACAAAAGTGTGTGTGCATGTGTGCATGTGTGTGTTACAATCTTAATAGTGCATTAGTGTGTTTCTTGCTCCAGAGAGAACATTCAGTGTGTGAGCAGCAGCGTGGTTTCTTGTGAAGGACTCTACTGATAATATTCTTTAATTTGTGTGACTCTGCAGTCTTTCTGTGTGTGTGTGTGTGTGTGTGTGTGTGTGTGTGTGTGTGTGTGTGTGTTTGTGTGTGTGTGTGTGTGTGTGTGTGTGTGTGTGTGTGTGTGTGTATCCGTGCACATGCTCTGCTGGTGATCCAGTTAATGAAAGCACTCCATCTGTTCGGAGCGCCGGCAGGCCTGCAGCTGGGATAAAGACGATGATGATATCTGCTCATTAAAAAGAAAAAAGGAGAAGAAGAAAATTTGAAACTTCCTTCTCAGAAATCATGAGAAGACTGAGAACAATGACAACATTTCATAGATTTTTAAGTTCTAAATTTGGGTCATTCCTCTCGCAAGGAAATTTTCTTCGAGGAAAATCTTTTTTTTAGTTTCAGTAAGTCAGTGAGAAGCCTCGCTGTGCATTGTCATTCATTTTAAATGTGTGCATTGTCCAATAAGCCGCTCCGTGTCCGGACAGACAAGGCGTGTTTTTAAAGTTTGCGTGTAGAAACAGGACGGTGGTGTGGCGGGGGGGAGGGGGCGTATGAAAAGATGAGTTGTTTCTCTACAGCCGAGAAGAACGCCACAAATCCAGTTAGAGGGCAAATAATTTCATGTTAGCTGAGGAATCTGCCCATGCACTTTTAACCTCGCGGTTGTGAGACAGCGAGCACTGACAGAGAGACAGAAAGACAGAGATACAGGAAGTTGAGAGGAAGACTGAGAGCTTTAATATTGTTTTCTGGAAGCTCCAGATTCATTAAGGTGTGGTGATATTTGTTAGATCGCTCGAGTCAAATCATTTCATTTTCTAGGGAGTCGTTACAGTTATAAGTCGTATCACTAACAATGACAGCAATTTTTTTTTAAATTAGCTGCAGCGCTTCACAGGGGATACAAGCGAAACATTTTCATTCCACAAGTGTTTGATGCTCGCTGACAGTCTAATGAACAAAATAAAGCTGAACTGAACCGTGAGGACCTGTTGCTGTTCAGGCCCTCCTCAGTCACTGTTCGAAAAGTAATGCACTATAATTCATATGTAACATGTTATCACGAGCTGTGAGCCAGACATGCAGAGATGCTTCTAAGGTGATGTAGTATAAAGAGCGACAAAGTCCGTGTCACCGGAGCTCTGGATTGACGGACGGTCGGACAGACACAGAAGACTGATGTTTGTGTCCAAGCATACTTATTTTAACCCAAATCACCACCTTTCAAAGAACCTACTAGTAGTTTTTTGTGAATTCCCTAGTGGCTGCAGGACATGGTAAGGTTCACTGCTGTAACAAAGTTTGGTTGAATTTGTGCTCCATCAGCACTTCTCTAAGGTTAGGGCCAAACAGTTCCTGGTTAGGCTCTAAAAGACAGTTTAAAGAGGAAATAAATTATGTAAATGCTGGAAATGAAGTAGTAAGGAGGCCGACGGGACCACTGGAAGTGACATAGTTCAGTAAAAACCTGATGCAGGAAGTTAAGAGATGTTTGAATCACATGCTGCACTTTGGTAAAACATGGACACCAGCACTTTTCTTCAGATTCATCAGAATGTGCTAGAGTTACAGACTGAAATATAGATAATATAAATTCTTCGAAGTGGATATCAGGCTCATGTGTCCGAATAGGATTGATTGCAATTTCAAAATTACATGACTTTAGTTTTATTTGTGAACATACAGAATCTCTGAAACACAACAACTGTAACATTGAACTGAACATTGATGAAGAAACGGACTGAAGGAGAAAAGTCAGATGGAGGACAGATTCCAGTCACATTCCAGCTCTGGAGCTGCTGTGTTCGGGAATTTCAGATATTTGAGTATTTATGAAGAGCACACAGTGTTGTTGGATAATGGGGCTTCAGCTGCATGCAACTCACACAAAACCCCTTCAGTCCTGCAGCGTGTGGACACGTCCGTCTCAACTCGCCATGCAGCCAAATTAGAACGACAGTTTTCTGACATCCTGATCGTTTCTTATTAAGGATGTCGGCTGAACACTGTTTTTAAAAACATGCTATGACTGGTATCCTTGGCTGAACAGATGTAAAGAAGAAAACCAGCAGCAAAGTGAATTATTGCATTGATTTAATTTGAATCCAGCAGCAGCAGTTACTCCGCTGCGCTTAATCTGATTTTAAACGTACACACAAACGTTTTAGTGAAATTTAAAGAAAATTAATGTCAGATAGAAACATGCAATTTATTTAATAAAGATGTAATGAAGTTAGTCCATTTACTAACTGAACCCACAAATACTGTCTGGCTGCTCCCTGAACGCCCCCCTCCCTCCCTCCCTCCCTCCCTCGTGTGTGTGTGTGTGTGTGTGTGTGTGCTTGTGTTTGTGTTTGTGAGGCAGTGTGTGTGGCTCCAGGCTGGACACACACTCCCTGATCTCTAGAACTAATGAACCATCCAAATTGTCGGCCATATTCTCGAGGTTTCAGCGTCCTTAAAAAACCCCTTTTTTAGTTTTATCGTCCCAAACACATTCTCTGCATTTCACTGTCCTAAAAAATAACCACACACACAGATCCTTGTTTCATTTCATTAAGCAGGGGATCAACTTATGCCAAATAGATGCCAGAAAACAATATTACTGTTTGTGTTTGACAGAAAGTCTTTTTACTGAGAGAGAGAGAGAGAGAGAGAGAGAGAGAGAGAGAGAGAGAGAGAGAGAGATGCACAAATCATAGGATGACTTTATATCTTACATTTTATACATCAAAACCACATTAATTATATCTATATCTGATTAAAAATACACTCCTCATGCAAAATGATACACATAAACTATGCAAGGTGCAGCCTCCAAACACAGAAGAATTTTCCCTGTTTGTCTAGACATTTATTGAGCTGCAAACCACCCAGTTGATGCAGCGGGGACGAGCTGCTGACAGCTACTGATGTCTAGTCCAGTCAGACACGTCCAACAAATCTGCTCATGTCTCCAAACCCTGAACCTCATCAACCACTGGTAAAACTGTCAAACATGACATGTTTAACCCTTAATATAAATGATTTGCATGTACATAACTTATATAAGTTAGAGAGAGAGAGAGAGAGAGAGAGAGAGAGAGAGAAGCATGTGTATCTGGAGGATTGTGCGCACTTACGCGCATGTGTGTGTGTGCGTGTATCTGTAACTGTAATCACATAAAGTGACCTGTGTGTGTGTGTGTGTGTGTGTGTGTGTGTGTGTGTGTGCGCGCGTGCGTGCATGTATCTGTAATTGTAATCACATAAAGTGACCTGTGCGTGCATGCGTGCATCTGTGTGTGTGTGTGTCTGGTTCTCTCTTTCTGTGAGAGATACATCAAAGGATGAAAGGCTTTGGGGTTGACCAATCAAAGCAGAGCAATCAACGGAAATTAACTGCCGCTGTAGAATGTTCCGACACAGTGACAGCAGCCAGAGGTGGACAGACTGGAATTTCTGGCCTCGAACAGAAAGCATTTTTGGCAAAACCATAATAACTATCATTGATCCGACTTCATTTTGAGCGACTGGGTTCTTTCTGAACAGCTACATATGTTTTTTGTGAAGAAAAATTAAGAAATAGCTTTGTAAGAGCGATCTGATAAACTGTTAAATATGCTTTTCAACAGACATTTTCCTGTGTTTTTAATATGGGAGTCAATAGGGCTGTTGGTGCATGTTGGTGGCGCATCTGTGCGTCCTACACCCAAACTATAACTCTGACCATGTTATGATTGTGAGTGAGAAGACAAATTTTCCTACGTTTCTATGTATAAATTATTTCTGTAGAGTTTCAAAACCACTTCCAGACTTTTCTCTGTCTTGGCTCCCAAATGGTGGAATGAGCTCCATACCGACATCAGGACCTCAGACAGCCTGTACATCTTCCGCCGCAGGCTGAAGACCTATCTCTTCCAACAATACCTCGGTTAAGTCATGGTCACCAAACAGATATACTAAAAAAAAAAAAAAAAAAAAAAACTCTTATTCTTTTCTCTTCTTTTCTTCTTTAACATATAGCACTCCTTTAGCGATGACAGTTAGCTCTTAAAGTTGTGTACTTACTCGATTCCTATGGTCTATATCTAGTACCTTCAGGTTGAATGCACTTATTGTAAGTCGCTTTGGACAAAAGCGTCTGCTAAATGACATGTAATGTAATGTAATGAGTGGAATATGCGGCCTGGAGCGCAGTTTTCAAATTTATTTTTTGACAATTTTTTCTCTCCTCTACACTCTGGCAATGATGTCACACACTGTGACACGAACATTCCATGCAATACACATCCATTATAATCTCAGAATTTCTCCGAAAATTATCATGGTCATTGAACAGGGATTGATAAAAAACGAAATTACCTATCAAAACGTGGATTAATACACCGATACACAAGACTTTTGTCTACTGTTTAAAGTTTAAATGGAGTCTCTAGGTGAAATTATGCCGGAGAAGTAGACATTTGAAAATCTCCAATTATTGTTCTTTTTCTCTCATTTTTTTCGGCCGTCCCATTCACTTCAAGTTTTTTTCGCGACTTATGCCGCAAAAAAATCGTATTCAGTAGAGAAAAGTAATAGCACACCGATCCCGATAAAACCGCACGTTTTGATATATAATTTTGACTAGTAGCGGGACAAAATTGTGTCCGGAAGAGGAAGAAGAAAAAATCCACAGTATAACAATTGGTCCCTACAGTTATTGCTGTAGAGGCCAGTGCTCAGTGCGATTGCCCCATGGCCCTAATGACAGTTTACTCCTTTATATCAGAATTTGGACAAAAAAAATCCACAAATCTTCTCAGGAAAAGAAATCCCATTAAGAACTGTAAAATAATGGGAGAGGACATCACAGTGACCTCCAGGCGTCGTGTTAGAGCGGCCCTAACATTAGCGAGCTTTGCTTCCCTTTTAATACCAACACTGATCACTTTCCTGGAGCTTTAATGCAGATAAAAGCATCAACCAACTGACTAATAATAGTCCTCAGCCTGTAAACACGCCAATTAACATGGTATTACCTGCACCCATCTGTAGATGTGACAGGTGTGTGTGTGTGTGTGTGTGTGTGTGTGTGTGTGTGTGTGTGTGTGTGTGTGTGTGTGTGTGTGTGTGAGAGCTCTGTCTGGGCAGTGTAGTGCAGGATGAAGTAGGGATGTTCCCCGCGCTAATAGCTTTGGATCGCGGCCCGCAGTGACAGGACTGACTGACCGACCAACCAGCTGCTGTGTGAAGGAGTCTGGTCCTCTGCCAAGTTATCACACATTACACACACACACACACACACAGCCAAGACAGGAAGTCTGAGAGTGTGTGTGTGTGTGTGTGTGTGTGTGTGTGTGTGTGTGTGTGTGCGCGTATGTGCGTGCGTGTGACAGGAAGCTGATGTTATTTGGAAATTAAAAGTGACGTGCTGCATCCAGAGCATAGAGACGGAGGATGTTGGTGTTTTTTGTACTTAATTATTTAAAATGATGCTCTGAAGCGATCGATACCAGAGACTGACTGGAATATTTAATAGGCTGATGCTGGGGGCCCATAGTGCTCTATGTGGCTGTTTAAACCACTTTAAGGTCTTCATTTTGAGCTGAATTGTCTTCTTCTTTCTTAGCGGTGAATGGCAGCTTTACATTGTGTTTATTCTGTATCTTTATAGAAATATTGCACATATCCTGGACATATTCTTCCATGCACATTTCCCCCAAATGAAGCCTGATATATTTGGCATCTGTGCAGACTGAGAAGGAGAGAAAGTGTTTCGGAGAGGCCCAGACACAGACGACCCGACCTCCCCCGAGAGTTTGAACAAAGAGATTAAAAAACACCAAGACACAGTGTTGGAATTAAAAAGTCAGGACAGAAAGATAAATGAGGAGGCGGCGGGATCTCATCACTCAGGACACATCCAGAGGTGGAAGAGGACACAATTCATGACATGTCGTGAATGACAATCCAGCCCCGACGGCTCATCCCGTTTGTTTTGTTGCTTAGAGCTTCTGGGCTCTAAGCAACGCAAAGCTCACTTTTATTTCTCCAAATATAATTCATGTGGAAATGTCTTCCTGCGTCTCTCTGCTGATAGTTGGAGCTCTTCAAGGTTTGGATGGACACCCCACATGTCCCCAGAGAGGAAGCTGTAATAATGATGAAAGCTTTTTATTTGTAGAGTGCTAAAGACATTTATATAATAAAGACAATAGGAAGAAGGAGATATATATCCAAAGACTATTGGTCTAAACAATTTCTGTTACAATATCAATGTGTATATTAAAACCTCAAACTAATAATCACAGTAAAAGCAATAACAGAAAACAAAAACAACCAGGATGAAACTTTTTCACAGTCAGTGATGAATAAAATAATCTTTATTATTAACTCTGAATGAGTATTCCTGTTTATTGTTACTGTTGCAGAGCCGGTTCAAAATGAGAAGTTTGGATTTAATTAGTGGAGATATTTTACAAACTTTTTAGTGTTATAAGTTGAAATGATGAACTGACTCAGTCCAGGTTACAGTGACAGAGTGGAGCTGCTGCTGTTTGTTGACTCCAGAGAAGAGAAGACGAGTTTGGTGGAAACATTATTCTCCACCAGCCAGCCACTTTATTAGGTACACCCATACATTGTAATATAGCAGCTCTGCCATTCATTCTACAATTACAAAGATTCTAGGTTTTCAGGTTTTGTTGAAGGTCGTAGTTTGTAAGGTTATTATTTTACTTTCTTACTTTCTTTTTTGTGTGTGTAAAGTGTCTTTGTGTGTCTAGAAAAGTGCTATATAAATTGAATGCATTATTATTATTATTATTATCTTATAGAGGTGACAGTGGGTGGTGGTGGTGGTGGTGTACTGGAGTGCAGGTGTTTCTACTGACACTACCATGCATGTAAATTGGCCAAAATATTAGAAACACCTCTTAATATAATGAACTCCAGTTCAACACTACTGCAAACTACAACCTCTGTAATGAAGATGTAGTTAGATTAATAACTCTCTGACGGTGCAGATCAAAACTGAACATTATTAGGCTATTATTATTTTAAAGGCAGAATGTATGGGCGGAAAGACACTCCCTGAGCCTGGGTTCCCAGCAAGAACCCGCCAAGTGTGTAGTATATCAAATGATTGTTCATGAAATATGCACACATACAGTCATATAAAAAAATATTAGACAATTTTTATCTTCAATTTCTTGTTCAATTAATGTCTGGTACAACTAAAGGTACATTTGTTTGGACAAATGTAATGATAACAACAAAAATAGCTCATAAGAGTTTAATTTAAGAGCTGATATCTAGACAATTTCCATGGTTGTCTTGATAATGATTTTGGTTATTATAAAAAAAACATGGAAAATGTACGGTGGCCGACAAGGGTCAAACGGACGGCAACGGCCCAATACGTCTCAGTTTGAGAAAACAGCTTCTTGTACAGAAACGATGCAAAATCACAAACTCAAACACAAGTCTAAACGAGGTACAAAACGAGGAACGTGTTGCAAATTAAAAAACGTGCTGCAAAAAACAAAGACAAATGCATCATCATCATCAAACGCCCTGCAAATGGAGAAACGATCTGCAAACCGAGAAACGATCTGCAAACCGAGAAACGATCTGCAAACAATACAGTGGGAACGGTAATGTGACTTTTACTTGATTTTATATATATGAATATATGTGTTTATATGCCTAACTAACGTTATTGAGGTGAGTATTAATACTCTTCACTACCTCTTGACACACAATGGAGATAATCTATGACTGCTTACAAGTTAACTGCTGTCATTAACAAGCATACTGTAACACGTAATGTGCAGCGTTGTATGGTATGGGAGACTGTGATAAGAGGGCTTTTTAATGTATTATTAAAACGGGTGTTTTATGTCAAGCAGGCTAATCTACATGCAAACATATATAAACACATATATACATATATATAAAATCAAGTAAAAGTCACATTACCGTTCCCGCTGTATTGTTTGCAGATCGTTTCTCGGTTTGCAGATCGTTTCTCCATTTGCAGCGCGTTTGATGATGATTATGCATTTGTCTTTGTTTTTTGCAGCACGTTTTTTAATTTGCACCACGTTCCTCGTTTTGTACCTCGTTTAGACTTGTGTTTGAGTTTGTGATTTTGCATCGTTTCTGTACTTGAAGCTGTTTTCTCAAACTGAGACGTATTGGGCCGTTGCCGTCCGTTGACCCTTGTCGGCCACCGTAAAAAATGGCTAGATATCAGCTCTTAAAAAGACAGAAAGGCTTTTACACTAACCAACACCAAACAATTGACAGTTGTCCACTTTTCTTGAACCCCAATCTGAATATGTTTTCCAGTAAATCACAAATAATGTGATGGAAACAGATATTTTTTCTATGTGAAGTAACTTAAGTAAAAACTATGTCTGTGAGTCAACATTTGAAATAAAAAGTACACTGTGAGGATTTGGAAATATATATCAGAATTAATTATAGGCCAATATTATATCAATTTGATGCTTTAAAGGCACAACATTTGCATTGCCAGTGAATATCAGGTTAGGAAACGATAACTCTGAAGGGACTATTCTGCCCAACAAGTGCTTTTAATTTATTACTTTAATTACATTTAGCTGTTAATACTTTTGTACTTTTTACTGATGTAAATGTCTTTGACTTGTGACATTTGAGTATTTCTACTGAGCTGTATTCATTTTATTACTGAAGTAAAAGATGAGAGTATTCTTCCACGAAGGATAAAAACACTGTAAACCCACTCTGCCGTGCAGTCAGTTATATGTTGCTGAATGCTCCATAGATATTACAGAATATATTTAATATATATGTCATGTTGCCCTGCTTTATATGAGCCTGTATCTCCAGTCTGTCTCCTCTAATGGAGACACACTCTGGATTTATGTGGGCAGGTCTAATAGACGGAGAGAGGGCGAACATGGTTTGAAGGTTTAACAGTAGAAAAAGACAGGAAGGTGTTAACATCACAGAGAGAGAGTGGTCTCATTCAGCTCCCAGGGGTCAGAGGTCAAAGCTGCTTTAGAGCCTCAGTAGATTAGGACTGACCCGCTCAGAGCTCCCTCAGGTCCAATCACTCAGTCTGCAGGAAATCTGTGCCGCCTCGGTCCTCTCCTCGGACTCCTCGCCTCGGACTCGTCCACTGCAGCAGGTCCCCAGTGTCCCGTCCCCCACCCTGGTTGGGTTTTCTTGATAATGACTTTGGTTATTATCAAGAAAACCATGGAAAATGATCAATACATTGAAGAAAAAGGGTGGTCTAATCATTTTTTCCATGACTGTATACATTTATCTATTTGTAAAATAAACGTAGATGGTTATTAGTTTAAATTAAAGAGTAATGACAGAATTAAGGTCTTTTTGCATCACCCCGTACTCTGCTTTGTTTATCAGATTATTCCTCAGTGAGATGACATCAATGTATTAAAATCACACATAAAACAATAATAAGAAACATGTATAGGCTTCTGAAATGTGTTGTTCTAGGCTAAAAATAAACATTGTAGAGAACACAAATAAAAAAAAACACATTTGCATTTATATCTATAAAGTCCAGAATCCGCTTTTATTTAAAATGTAGTTTTAGCATTTCCTGAAACAGAGAAAGACAGAGCAGCTGTCAGGAAGGTAAACAAACTGTATTAAAGGTTAGAAAGTCAGACAACTAAGTTCAAAGATAACATACATAACTAGAAAATTTCCTCTGGGGAAATTTTGAAAGGGCCACGGGGGCTACTGCCGGTGTGTGTACACTATGATGAGATTCTTCAGAGATTTAAAACTATGCCCTTTAACCTCAAAGTGTGTGTGTGTGTGTGTGTGTGTGTGTGTGTGTGTGTGTGTGAGAGAGAGAGAGAGAGAGAGAGAGAGAGAAACATGTATGTGGAGGAGTGTGTACGAACATTCCGTGCAATACACACCCATTATAATCTCAGAATTTCTCCAAAAATTATCATGGACATGAACAGGGATTGATAAAAAACTATATGACCTATCGAAACGTGGATTAATACACCGATACACAAGACTTGTGTCTACTGTTTAAAATTTAAATGGAGTCTCTAGGTTAAATTATGCCGGAGAAGTAGACGTTTAAAAGTCTCCAATGATTGTTCTTTTTCGCTCATTTTTTGTCGGCCGTCCCATTCATTTCAATGCAAAATTTTGAGCAGTTTTTCGCGACTTACGTCGCGAAAAATTCGTATTCTGTAGAGAAAAGTAATAGCACACCGATCCCGATCAAACCGCACGTTTTGATATATAATTTGTCCTGCAACTCTTTAAGTTGTAGGACTAGTAGCGGGACAAAATTGCGTCCGCAAGAGGAATAAGAAGAAATCCACAGCCCCGAGCACTGGTCCCTAAAGCTATTGCTGTATGGGACCAGTGCTCGGTGCGATTGCCCCGAGGCCCTAATAAATAACAGAAGAACCACGTGACAGATGACAAAATATTAAGAAACGCAGGGAAAAAAACAAACGTGGACAGCAAATAACCATGATGGGCTCAGAGACAGATCATTAGATAATTGGTTATGGAAGAAATGGTCTTGATTATTTTTACTGTTGGGGTTTGACCATTTCCTGTGCGCCGGACAGGTAAATCTCTTGATTTCACATCAATCTTTGTCCGCACATGACCGTGCAAGGCGTGTTTTTTCCATAGTGGTTAAAATGGGGTTTTCCCCACGTTTTTTTTTTTCAACCTTTATCGCCGCAGTCGGTCTGTCCACCAACACCTGTCTCCTTACCGCTGTCACACAGATGAATAAAATGTGTAAAACCAGAATAAGGACCTAATAAATGTTATGAAGCGCTCAGTGCACACATTACGCACACTTTGGTGCAAGTCCTGATGCGTAATTGCGCATTACTCCACTCTCCAGTTTAAACTTTAACTTTAACACAGTTGTGTACCATCTGTAGGCCCGCTGCAGCTGCGGCTCCTGTACAGAGACTTCCGGTGGCAAAACAACTCATTTCATCGCGGATTTATGGATTTTTATGCACAGAATTGGCTCATTATGGAACGTTCTGGTTTCATAACGTCTCCACAAAGACACTGCTGCTCCATGCTGGATTACAAATCATCTGGAAGCGGAACCATCGCACTGGAGGGCTCGGTAGGAAGATGCAGGTCTGATGAAGGCCTTTCAAATTAAGTTCACATACACTGACATACGTGTGACATCATCATGTCATACATACACCATCTGGACCTATGCTGTGTCCAGGTGTTAATGCTGTGTTTATATAACTTTCACTTCCTGCAGCCACACCACATTGATTTTATTTGTTATTGTTTTTAAATAATTTATTTAGCCTAAGGATTGAAATAGAAGGCCTATATAGTAAATATAAATAAGTATATTAACTCATGAATTCACACTTGGAGCATTCCTCTGGTGTCATATCTGCAGCCACACTGTTGCATTTTGCTGTAATTTTTTCATATTCTTTATAGAAGTGGGCAGATTCCCTTCATTGTGATTCCTGTTATCTCTAATTGGAGCTTCAGACTTTGCCAAGCAGCTCACACACAGAACCTCTGACTCTGTTGAGCCTGGTTCTTGGTACAGCTGTCTGGAAAACATCTGTTGTATTGACTGGATGTGCAGCTTTGTTCTGTTGCATTTGTTTTCTGTGTTTTTAAGCTGGTTTACATTGTTTCCGTGTTTGCA